>NW_027485939.1:0-28578 GCF_050908995.1 Andrena cerasifolii
GTTTATTTTTTTTAAATTTTTATTTGTTTATTTTTTTTATTTTTATTTTTCTTTTAATCTTTTGTATATTTTTATTAAAAATTTTTTTTGTATTTTAAAATTTTTTTATTTTAATTTCCTTATATATTTTTTTTAAATTTAAGAAAAAAATTTAAATTTTTATTTAATTTTCTTAACTTTAATTTTTTTTTAAATTTAAATTTTTTTATTTTTTTTTTAAATTATAATTTTTTTATTTCAAAAAATGTTTTTTTAATTTTTATTTTTCTTGTATTTTAATTTTTTTAAATTTTTTCAAATTTTAATTTTTTTTTTAATTTTCTTATAATTTTTTTATTTTTTTTAAATTTTGTAAAAATTTTTTTTAATTTTCTTATAAATTTTTTTTTTAATTTTTTTTTAATTTTTTAAAATTTTTTTAAATTATGTTTTAAAAAATTTGTTTTAATTTTTAACAAAATTTTTTTTTAATTTTTTTCTTCAATTTTAAATTTTTTTTTCATTTTCTTATAATTTTTTTATATTTTTTAAATTTTTTAAAATTTGAATTAATTTTTTTTTAAAAATTTGTTTTAATTTTTAACAATTTTTTATTCTTTTTTATTTTTTTTATTTTTTTAAAAAAATTTTTTTTTAATTTTTAAAAAAAATTTGTTTTAATTTTTTAAAAAAATTTGTTTTAATTTTTAAAAAAAATTTTTAATTTTTCTATTTATTTTTTAATTTTTAATTTTTTTTAATTTTCTTATAATTTTTTTAAAATTGTTAAAAAATTTTTTTAAAATTTTTTAAAATTTTTTGTTTAAAAAATTTGTTTTAATTTTTTAACAATTTTTTTTTATATTTTTTAAATTTTTTAAAAAACTTTTTAAATTTTTTTTTATTTTTTAAAATTATTGTTTGTTTATTTTTTTATTTTTCTTCTAAATTTTTGTATATTTTTTTTATTTAAATTTTTTTTGTATTTCAATTTTCTATTTTAATTTTTTTTAATTTTTTTAAAAAATTTTTGTTTTTTTTTAAATTTTTATTTTTTTTATTAATTTTTTAAATTTTAAAAATTTTAATTTTTTTAATTTTAAAAATTTTTAATTTTTTTTTAATTTTAAAAATTTTAATTTTTTTTAATTTTTAAAAATTTTTAATTTTTTTAATTTTTAATTTTTTTTAATTTTCTTATAAATTTTTTTTAATTTATAAATTTTTTTTTAATTTATAAATTTTTTTTTTAAATTTTTAAAATTTTTTTTAAAAATTTGTTTTAATTTTTTAACAATTTTTTTTTATTTTTTTATTTTTTTTAAATTTTTTAAAAAACTTTTTGTAATTTTTTTTATTTTTAAAATTTTTATTTGTTTATTTTTTTTATTTTTCTTCTAAATTTTTGTATATTTTTCTTATTTAATTTTTTTTGTATTTAAATTTTTTATTTTAATTTTCTTATAATTTTTTTATTTTTTAAAAATTTAAAAAAATTTTTTTAATTTTTTAACATAATTTTTAAAATTTTTTTCTTAATTTTTTTATATTTTTAAAATTTTTTAAATTTTTTTTTTAATTTTTATTTTTTTTTTAAATTTTAAAAAATTTTTAAATTTTTTTAAATTTTTTAAAAATTTTTTAAATTTTTTAAATTTTTAAAAATTTTTAAATTTTTAAAATTTTTAAAATTTTTAAAAATTTTTAAAATTATTTTTAAAATTTTTTATTTTTTTAATTTTTTACAAAAATTTGTAACATTTTTTTATATTTTTTTTTAAATTTTTACAATTTTTTTTATTTTTTTTAAAAAAATGTTTAATTTTTTAACAAATTTTTTTTTCATTTTTTTATTTTTTTTTTCATTTTTTATTTTTTTTTAATTTTCTTATTTTTTTTAAATTTTTTTTTAATTTTTTTTTGAAAAAATTTGTTTTAATTTTTTAACAATTTTTTTTTAATTTTTTTTTGAATTTTAAATTTTTTTTTAATTTTCTTATAATTTTTTAAAATTAAAATTTTTTTTTTTTTAAATTTTTAAAAATTTTTTTTTTTAAATTTGTTTTAATTTTTTAACAATTTTTTATTTTTTTTATTTTTTTTAATTTTTTTTATTTTTTTTAAAAAAAAATTTTATTTTTTTTAAATTTTTTTAAATTTTTTTTAAAAAATTTGTTTTAATTTTTTAACAATTTTTTTTTATATTTTTTAAATTTTTTAAAAAACTTTTTAAATTTTTTTTTATTTTTTAAAATTATTATTTGTTTATTTTTTTATTTTTCTTCTAAATTTTTGTATATTTTTTTTATTTAAATTTTTTTTGTATTTCAATTTTTTTAATTTAATTTTTTTTAATTTTTTTAAAAAAATTTTTTTTTTTTTAAATTTTTTATTTTTTTTTATTAATTTTTTTAATATTTTTAAAAAAATTTTATTTTTTTTAATTTTTAATTTTTTTTAATTTTCTTGTAATTTTTTTATTTTTTTTAATTTTTAAATTTTTTTTTAATTTTCTTATAATTTTTTAATTTCTTTAAAATTTTTTAAAAAAAATTTGTTTTAATTTTTTAAAAAAAAATTGTTTTAATTTTTAAAAAAAATTTTTTAATTTTTTTTATTTATTTTTTAATTTTTAATTTTTTTTTAATTTTCTTATAAATTTTTTTTTAATTTATAAAATTTTTTTTTAAATTTTTAAAATTTTTTTTTTAAAAATTTGTCTTAATTTTTTAACAATTTTTTTTTATTTTTTTTATTTTTCTTCTAAATTTTTGTATATTTTTTTTATTTAAATTTTTTTGTATTTCAATTTTTTATTTTAATTTTTTTTAATTTTTTTAAAAAAAATGTTGTTTTCTTTTTTAATTTTTTATTTTTTTTTATTAATTTTTTTTAATATTTTTTAAAAATTTTTAATTTTTTTTTAATTTTTAATTTTTTTTAATTTTCTTGTAATTTTTTTTTTTTAATTTTTAAAATTTTTTTTAATTTTCTTATAATTTTTTAATTTCTTTAAATTTGTTTTAAAAAAAATTTGTTTTAATTTTTTAAAAAAAATTGTTTTAATTTTTAAAAATTTTTTTTTAATTTTTTTTATTTATTTTTTAATTTTTAATTTTTTTTAATTTTCTTATAAATTTTTTTTAATCTTTTAATGTTTTTTAAATTATGATTTAAAAAATTTGTTTTAATTTTTTAACAAAATTTTTTAATTTTTTTTTTCAATTTTAAATTTTTTTCTAATTTTCTTATAATTTTTTTATTTTTTTTAAATTTTTAAAATTTTATTTAATTTTTTTTTTAAATTTGTTTTAATTATTTAACAATTTTTTTATTTTTTTTTTATTTTTTTAAATTTTTTTTAGTTTTTAAAAAAAATTTTTTTTAATTTTTTAACAAAATTTTTTTTTATTTTTTTTTTAATTTTAAATTTTTTTAATTTTCTTATAATTTTTTTATTTTTTTTAAATTTTTTAAAATTTTCTTTAAATTTTTTTAAATTTTTTTCTAAAAAATTTGTTTTAATTTTTAACAAATTTTTTCAAAATTTTTTTAATTTTTTTTAATTTTTTTTAATTTTGTTTTAATTTTTTAACAATTTCTTTTAAAAAAGTTTTATTTATATTTTTAAAATTTTTTTCTTAATTTTTTTTAATTTTTAAAATTTTGTTGTTTTTTTTAAATTTTTATTTGTTTATTAATTTTTTTAATAATTTTAATTTTTTTTAAGTTTTTTTAAAAAAAAAATTTTTTTTAATTTTTAACTTTTTTTTAATTTTCTTATAATTTTTTTATTTTTTTTTAATTTTTTAAAATTTTTTTTTAATTTTCCTATAATCTTTTTTTTAATTTTTAAAAGTTTTTTTAAAATTTTTAAAACTTTTTTTTTAAATATTGTTTTAATTTTTTAACAATTTCTTTTAAAAAAATTTTATTTATGTTTTTTAAATTTTTTTCTACATTTTTTAATTTTTTCTTTTTAAATTTTTTTTTAATTTTAAAATTTTCTTTAAATTTTTTTAAATTTTTTTCTAAAAAATTTGTTTTAATTTTTTAACAAAATTTTTTTAAATTTTTTTTTCTTAATTTTTTTTATTTTTATGTTTTTTTATTTTTTATTTTTTTTATTTATTTTTTTAATTTTTAATTTTTTTAATTTTCTTAACTTTAATTTTTTTTATTTTTTTTAAAATTATAATTTTTTTATTTCAAAAAATGTTTTTTTAATTTTTATTTTTCTTTTATTTTAATTTTTTTTAAATTTTTAAAATTTTTTTTTAAAATATTTGTTTTAATTTTTTAACAATTTTTTTCATATTTTTTAAATTTTTTAAAAAACTTTTTGAATTTTTTTTTTTAAATTTTTATTTGTTTACTTTTTTAATTTTTCTTCTAAATTTTTGTATATTTTTTTTATTTAAATTATTTTGTATTTAAATTTTTTTATCTTAATTTTTTTTAATTTTTTTAAAAAAATTTTTGTTTTTTTTTAATTTTTTATTTTTTTTATTAATTTTTTTAATAATTTAAATTTTTTTTTAAGTTTTTTAAAAAAAAATTTTCATTTTTTTTTAATTTTTAATTTTTTTTTTAATTTTCTTATAATTTTTTTATTTTTTTAAATTTTTTTTTTAATTTTTTTAAATTTAAATTTTTTTAAATTTTGTTATAATTTTTTTATTTTTTAAAAATTTTTAAAATTTTTTTAAAATTTTTTTTAAATTTTTTTAAAAATTTTGTTTATTTTTTTTAAATTTTTATTTGTTTATTTTTTTTATTTTTTATTTTTCTTTTAATCTTTTGTATATTTTTTATTAAAAATTTTTTTTGTATTTTAAAATTTTTTTATTTTAATTTCCTTATATATTTTTTTTAAATTTAAGAAAAAAATTTAAATTTTTATTTAATTTTCTTAACTTTAATTTTTTTTTAAATTTAATTTTTTTTTATTTTTTTTTAAATTATAATTTTTTTATTTCAAAAAATGTTTTTTTAATTTTTATTTTTCTTGTATTTTAATTTTTTTTAATTTTTTCAAATTTTAAATTTTTTTTTAATTTTCTTATAATTTTTTTATTTTTTTTAAATTTTGTAAAATTTTTTTTTAATTTTCTTATAAATTTTTTTTTTAATTTTTTTTTAATTTTTTAAAATTTTTTTAAATTATGTTTTAAAAAATTTGTTTTAATTTTTTAACAAAATTTTTTTTAATTTTTTTTTTCAATTTTAAATTTTTTTTTCATTTTCTTATAATTTTTTTATATTTTTTAAATTTTTTAAAATTTGAATTAATTTTTTTTTAAAAATTTGTTTTAATTTTTAACAATTTTTTATTCTTTTTTATTTTTTTTATTTTTTTAAAAAAAATTTTTTTTAATTTTTTAAAAAAAATTTGTTTTAATTTTTTAAAAAAATTTGTTTTAATTTTTAAAAAAAAATTTTTAATTTTTCTATTTATTTTTTAATTTTTAATTTTTTTTAATTTTCTTATAATTTTTTTAAAATTATTATTTGTTTATTTTTTTTATTTTTCTTCTAAATTTTTGTATATTTTTTTTATTTAAATTTTTTTGTATTTAAATTTTTTTATTTTAATTTTTTTTAATTTTTTTAAAAAAATTATTGTTTTTTTTTTAATTTTTTATTTTTTTTTTAATTTTCTTGAAATTTTTTTATTTTTTTTTAAAAAATTGTTTTAATTTTTTAACAAAATTTTTAAAAATTTTTTTTATTTTTTATAAAATTTTTTTTTTAAAAAATAAAATTTCTATATTGTTTAATCTTTTCATTTTTTTAAATTTTTTTAAAATGTAAAAAAAAATTTTAATTTTGTTTTAATTTATTTACAATTTCTTTTAAAAAAATTTTATTTATGTTTTTTAAATTTTTTTCTTAATTTTTTTTTAATTTTTTAAATTTTTTTTGAATTTTTTTTTTTTTTTTATTTTTTTATTTTATTTATTTATTTTTTTAAATTTTTTACAAATTTTTTTAACATTTTTATATATTTTTTTTAAATTTTTTAAATTTTTTTTAATTTCTTAACAAAATTTTTTTTTATTTTTTTTTTAATTTTAAATTTTTTTAATTTTCTTATAATTTTTTTATTTTTTTTAAATTTTTTAAAATTTTCTTTAAATTTTTTAAACTTTTTTTCTAAAAAATTTGTTTTAATTTTTTAACAAAATTTTTTAAAATTTTTTTTTCTTAATTTTTTTGATTTTTTTGTTTTTTTATTTTTTATTTTTTTTATTTATTTTTTTAATTTTTTTAAAATTTTTTTTAAAAAATTTGTTTTAATTTTTTAACAAATTTTTTTCAAATTTTTTTTTATTTTTTTTAATTTTAATTTTTTTTTTAATTTTTTTTTAATTTTTGTTTTAATTTTTTAACAATTTCTTTTATAAAAGTTTTATTTATGTTTTTAAAATTTTTTTCTTAATTTTTTTTTTAATTTTTAAATTTTTTTTAAAATTTTTTTGTTTTTTTTTAAATTTTGTATTTTTTTATTAATTTTATTAATAATTTAAAATTTTTTTTTAAGTTTTTTAAAAAAAAATTTTTTCTTTTTTTTAATTTTTAACTTTTTTTTAATTTTCTTAAATTTTTTTATTTTTTAAAAATTTTTTAAATTTTTTTTTAATTTTCTCCACTTTAATTTTTAATTTTTTTTAATTTTCTTAACTTTAATTTTTTTTAAATTTAATTTTTTTTATTTTTTTTTAAATTATAATTTTTTTATTTCAAAAAATGTTTTTAATTTTTATTTTTCTTTTATTTTAATTTTTTTTAAATTTTTTCAAATTTTCTTATAATTTTTTTATTTTTTTTAAATTTTTTAAAATTTTTTTCTTAATTTTTTTTTTAATTTTTAAATTTTTTTTTTAAATTTTTTTGTTTTTTATTTATTTTTAAATTTTTTAAAATTTTTAAAATTTTTTTAAAATTTTTAAAATTTTTTTAAAAAATTTAAAATTTTTTATTTTTTTAATTTTTTACAAAATTTTTTAACATTTTTATATATTTTTTTTAAATTTTTTAAATTTTTTAAAATTTTTTAAAATTTTTTTTAAAAAGTTTGTTTTAATTTTTTAACAAAATTTTTTTCGAAATTTTTTTTATTTTTTTTAATTTTAATTTTTTTTTTAATTTTTTTTTTAATTTTGTTTTAATTTTTTAACAATTTCTTTTATAAAAGTTTTATTTATGTTTTTAAAATTTTTTTCTTAATTTTTTTTTTAATTTTTAATTTTTTTTTTAAATTTTTTTGTTTTTTTTTTAAATTTTTATTTTTTTATTAATTTTTATAATAATTTAAAATTTTTTTTTAAGTTTTTTAAAAAAAAATTTTCTTTTTTTTTAATTTTTAACTTTTTTTAATTTTCTTTAATTTTTTTATTTTTTTTAAATTTTTTTAAAAATTTTTTAAATTTTTTTAAAAATTTTTTAAATTTTTTTTTTAAATTTTAAAAAAAAAATTTTTTAAAATTTGTTTTAATTTTTTAACAATTTTTTTTTATTTTTTTTAAATTTTTTTTTTTAAATTTTTTTAAAAATTTTTTAAATTTTTTTTTAAATTTTAAAAAAAAAATTTTTTTAAAATTTGTTTTAATTTTTTAACAATTTTTTTTTTAATTTTTTTTATTTTTTTTTTAAAAAAAATTTTTATTTTTTTTAAATTTTTTAAATTTTTTTTTTAAAATATTTGTTTTAATTTTTTAACAATTTTTTTTCATATTTCTTAAATTTTTTAAAAAACTTTTTAAATTTTTTTTTTATTTTTTAAAATTATTGTTTGTTTATTTTTTTATTTTTCTTCTAAATTTTTGTATATATTTTTTATTTAAATTTTTTTGTATTTAAATTTTTTTATCTTAATTTTTTTTAATTTTTTTTAAAAAATTTTTGTTTTTTTTTTTAATTTTTTATTTTTTTTTATTAATTTTTTTAATAATTTAAATTTTTTTTAAGTTTTTTAAAAAAAAATTTTCATTTTTTTTTAATTTTTAATTTTTTTTTTATTTTTCTTATAATTTTTTTATTTGTTTAATTTTTTTTTAATTTTCTTATAATTTTTTTTAATTTTTAAAATTTTTTTTAAAATTTAAAAAACAAATTTTTTAAATATTGTTTTAATTTTTTAACAATTTCTTTTAAAAAAATTTTATTTATGTTTTTTAAATTTTTTCTACATTTTTTAATTTTTTTCTCATTTAAATTTTTTTTTAATTTTAATTTTTTTTTTAATTTTTTTTTTAATTTTGTTTTAATTTTTTAACAATTTCTTTTATAAAAGTTTTATTTATGTTTTTAAAATTTTTTTCTTAATTTTTTTTTAATTTTTAATTTTTTTTTAAAATTTTTTTGTTTTTTTTTTAAATTTTTATTTTTTTATTAATTTTTATAATAATTTAAAATTTTTTTTTAAGTTTTTTAAAAAAAAATTTTCTTTTTTTTTAATTTTTAACTTTTTTTAATTTTCTTAAATTTTTTTATTTTTTTTAAATTTTTTAAAATTTTTTAAAATTTTTTTAAAAATTTTGTTTATTTTTTTTTAATTTTTATTTGTTTATTTTTTTATTTTTTATTTTTCTTTTAATTTTTTGTATATTTTTTATTAAAATTTTTTTTTGTATTTTAAAATTTTTTTACTTTAATTTCCTTATATATTTTTTTTAAATTTAAGAAAAAAATTTAAATTTTTATTTAATTTTTCTCCACTTTAATTTTTAATTTTTTTTAATTTTCTTAACTTTAATTTTTTTTTAAATTTAAATTTTTTTATTTTTTTTTAAATTATAATTTTTTTATTTCAAAAAATGTTTTTTTAATTTTTATTTTTCTTGTATTTTAATTTTTTTTAATTTTTTCAAATTTTTAAAATTTTTTTTAATTTTCTTATAATTTTTTTATTTTTTTTAAATTTTGTAAAATTTTTTTTTAATTTTCTTATAAATTTTTTTTTTAATTTTTTTTTAATTTTTAAAAAAATTTTTAAATTATGTTTTAAAAATTTGTATTAATTTTTTAACAAATTTTTTTTTAATTTTTTTTTCAATTTTAAATTTTTTTTTTAATTTTCTTATAATTTTTTTATATTTTTTAAATTTTTTAAAATTTTATTTAATTTTTTTTTTAAAATTTGTTTTAATTTTTTGTTAGAGTTAGGCAGGTCGGGTGAGGAGAGAAGTACGCGTGTTAGCTTTAAACGTATATAATGTTAGAAATTCCAAAACAAGAGGTAAAACGATGGAGCGCACAGTACACGCGTGTCGCGACACAATGGTTAGTTGATCGAACCAGAGGGCGCTGTCGGTCGACAGCAAGGCAGCGTTTCCACGACTGCAGGTGCGTCCGCAATGCATGTTGCTCTATCTCCAACACACTCCCCCTCAACATGCGTCGGGGGGAAGATTCCGAGAACGGAGTCCGAGCTTCGAAGTGCATTCGGCGTGTTTCGTCCTCGGCAATCCTTTGGTGAGAACGTCAGCGATCATCCTTTCCGTAGGCATGTACTCGAGCCTGATGGGATATTTCTGTAATGCAATACGAATATAATGATGACGAATATCGATATGCTTCGTCTTTGAGTGAAAAACAGGATTTTTCGCAAGCAGCCCAGCGCCACGGTTGTCGTTGTAGAGGACCACCTCGGCGAGGTCTGGGTATCCGAGCTCCCGGAGAAAAACGATCAGGTGTATGGCGTCCCTGGCGGCATCGCTGATCGCCATGTATTCCGCCTCCGTCGACGAGAGGGCGACCGTTGGCTGCTTGCGTGACCTCCACGCCACGGCAGCGCCACCGAGGATGAACGCCGACCCGGTGTAGGAGCGCCTGTCGATAGGGCAATTCCCCCAGTCAGCGTCAACGAAACCCTGCAGCGGCTGATCGTCCCTTCCGAAAACCAGCTCATGGTCCAAGGTTCTCCGGAGGTATCGGAGCACACGTTTGGCAGCCCCCCAGTGCTCTTTCTTGTAGCAGGAATTGAACCGACTAAGCGCACTAACCGCGTGCGCAATGTCAGGCCGCGTTCCCGTGGCAGCGTACATCAGGGCACCAACCAACTCCCTGAAGGGGTAGGGACCCTCGGCGTTTCCCCCGTCGTCCAGATTTCTCGACAACTTGGCGCCGACAGCAAGTGGAGTGTCGATGAATTTGCAGTCCCGCATCCCGAAACGCTCCAGAATGGCACGGATGTAGCCCCGTTGAGAAAGGTGGATGTTGGTTCCATCGCGTCGAATTTCGAAGCCCAGGCAGAGCTCCGCCGGTCCGAGATCTTTCAGTTTGAAAGACTCGGCAAGCCTCTTCTTGATTTGTCCCTCTCTCCGCAAGTCGTTTGTGAAGACCAAAATGTCATCGACATAGATGAGAACGAAGGTCAGCTTCCCCCGGTCTACATAAACGCAAGAGTCGGCGTTCGTAGGAGTCAGCCCGACGCCCCGCAGCACGCCATCCAACTCAGCGTGCCATTGTCGACCCGCCTGGCGCAGGCCGTATAGCGCCTTGTTGAGTCTGCATGCTATGTCGGTTCTCTTGACCTTCTGGAGCATGGATTGTGCTCGCCTCAGGATTGAATCGTCAGTCTCCCTCTCGATCATGGTCCGGAGCATCCTCTCCAACATGTCAGGCGGCTCCATGTGGATTTCAGCGTCCATTTTCCCATTTAAGTACGCCGTCTCGACGTCCAGCTGCGACACCCTGAGGTTGAACTTGGCGGCCAAAGCCATTAGCAGACGAAAAGAATCAAGCCGGGCAACCGGCGCAAACGTTTCGAGGAAATCGACGCCGTAACGCTGAGTGTAACCTTTCGCGACAACTCGCGCCTTTCTTCTATCCAAATCTCCGCTAGCGGTGTATTTATTTCTCAATACCGTGCGGCACTTGATGATCTTACCGTCCTTGGGTCTCGGTACAATGTCGAAAGTGTCGTTGATGATGAGACTCTTGATTTCTGCGTAGATCGCGTCGTGCCATTCAGCCTTCTCGGGCCCCGTAATGGCCTGGTGATACGGGATCTCGATGGCGGACATCGCCAACTCAGCGTCCTCCCACGTCGAAGAGTCCTCATCGCTGGAGTCATCCAGGTCCTCTGGCTCGTGTGCCGCAATGTCGGCAATGGGCACCATGTTGTGCTCCTTCTTCGGTCGGCCTGGTCGGCCGGTCATGACCTTGCGCGGCCTCCCAGGGCCCCGTCGCATCGGATGGTCGACAGCCTCCGGTTCTGTGGGCGGCGCAGGTTGCGGCGCACCATCGCCGCGCATCTCGACGTTGATCGGTGGAACTTCACCGTGCACAATCGGGGGGTTGAGCTGTCCCTCAGTTTCTTGCCGGTCCGCAGGTTTTGGCTTGTTACTGGGACCGATCTCCGTTTCGCGCACCTCGGAGTCGTCCGAACTATCTGAAACAGATGGTGGTTCGCCACACTCTCTGAGAGCTGACTCCCGAGTTCCCCCTTTTAAAAGGAATTCGGTGGAGAATTTGACGTCCCGCGTCACTAGGACCCTCCGCTGCGACGGTGCCCAAACTCGATACGCTTTTGAAGTATCGGAGTATCCGACGAGAGCTCCCGTGATCCCCTTTGGCAAGAGTTTATTTTTGCCGGGAGTCTTGTCTAGGACAAACGTCTTGACACCAAACGTCTGCAAGTGGTTTAAATCCGGACGTCTCCCGTTCCACATCTCGTAGGGGGTCCTGGTTCCCAGTATTTTCGTCACACAGCGATTCCTCACATGGTTTGCTGACGCGACTGCTTCGGCCCAAAATGACTTGGGTAGTCCCGATTCATCGAGCATGCAGCGGGCAGTCTCGACCAGCGTTCTGTTCTTGCGCTCCGCGACGCCGTTCTGCTGCGGCGTGTACGGCGCGGTTAGTCTGCGCTGAATTCCAGCATTCTTCAGGATATTGTCCATCTCCGAATTGCAGAACTCTCCTCCATTGTCCGACTGGAGAGCCTTTATCTTCGTACCGGTTTGTGTTTCTACGTTGTTCTTGTACTCCAAGAACTTTGAGGTTACCTCCGATTTTTGTTTGAGAAAGTAAACCGCCGTCCAACGACTGTGGTCGTCAGTAAACGTCAAAAAGTATCGAGCTCCCCCTGACGAAATCGTTGGCATGGGTCCACACACGTCCGCATGGACTATTTCGAGCAGGACTGATGAGGCTTTTTCGCGCTTGGAGAAAGGAACGCGAGAAATCTTACCGAGCGCGCAGACATCACAGAAGGGCAGGACGTCGTCAGTCCTGAAGTTCAATCCGGTCGCGGATGCCTTTCGTCGCATCAGTGACATGTCGCTCCAGTTCAGGTGGCCGAGCCGCTGGTGCCATTCCCTGGAGCTTCCCTGCGCATGGCTGGAAACCGCACACGTCTCCTCGCGTCCCTCGCGCAGGCAGAACAAATCGCCCTCGCGGTCAGCAATCAGTCGAAGGTCCCCGTTGGCATCATTTACGTAGGCACGCTTTTTTAGTGAATAAAACTTCGTAGCCTTTGTCGACTATTTTCGCGACCGACATCAGATTAGTTCGGAGATCCGGAACACACAACGCGTTACACAGCGTGATCGGTCTGTCATGTTTACCGTTCGAAGCAATTATACGCACATCACCCTTGGCTGTCACTTTCGCGGTCGCGTCGTTAGCCAATCTTACACCCTTGTCGGTTGTGTGTGATTGCGTAAAAAGTCCCGGATCCTTGCACAAATGCGACGTGCATCCGCTGTCGATGCACCACTTTTGGTCGATCACGGAATTGCATGCGTGGTTCGCGGAGATTTTCGCGTTTTGTTCCGCACAAGAGAGTTCACCCGCAAAATAAGAGTCATTTGCAACGTTGGCACTTTGTGTGTCCTTCTTGGCACTTTGTGTGTCCTTCTTTGTACTGTGCGTGTCCCTTTTTCGTTTAAAACAGTCCGCAGCCTTGTGCCCCTTTTTCTTGCAGTAGTTGCACTTTATTCTTGATCCGCTCGAGGCAGCATTGTCGTCGTCTTGTCGGCTGACGCTGGTGGCGCCATCCGATTTAGCTTTGCCACGATTCCGCTTCACGAACATGGCGCTTGCACTTGTCTCAGCCGCCCTATGCACTTTGCCGTCATGCTCCTCGATGATTTTGATCATCAATGCCTCGATGTCCGGCAAAGTATCGCGAGATTTGATCGCGCAGCAGAAATTATCGAAGCTATTTGGCAGGCTGTGGAGTAACATCACAGAAAGCAAGTCGCCGTTGATTTCGATTTCCATGGCCCCCAGTTTGTCGACGACGTCCATGAATTTAGACAGATGATCTCTGACGTCGTCACCCTCGAGCATCTTTTTGGACAGCAATTGTTCCAGAAGTGTAGCTTTCCTCATAGGTCCTTGGGATGCGTAAACCGATTTCAGTTTGTCCCACACTTCTTTGGATGTTTCACAATTTCGAAGATGTCTGAGCTGCGAAGGGCTCATGGACAGGATTAGATCGGATTTCGCCTTGCGGTCCTCTGTCGTCCATTTTTCGAGCGCGGCCCTCGTTGCGGCAAGTTCGTTGTTGCTGCCAGTCACGACAGGTTTCGGAACGTCACCGGCGACGTATTGCCACGCATCGGTTCTTGATTAAAATTGCCTCGACTTGGATTCGCCATGTGTCGTAGTTCTCCTTTGTCAGAAGCTCGATGCGCGTCGAATTGACGGTAGTAGTCGCCATTTGTAAATCGTTCGCACGTTTTAGCAATCGTCTTCACCAAAAAAAAAAAAAATTGGCGGTGTCGTCACGCGTCGAACACACGATACACGAAACCACGAAAACACGCTTTTCGCAATATTTATCGTTCACTGCGCTAGCAGGCGCTCGCCGATTTTCGCCGTACACACTGGTGTGTGCCCGACACTGAGCGGCACAACGGAACCGAAATCGACTGCGTCGTTCGCTCGCGATCGCGTGGCCACGTGCCTCGTCGGCGGTTAAACTCGCGGCGAATATTTACTTGACTTCCTCTCTCGCGATACCTGGGCCCATAACCTGTTAGAGTTAGGCAGGTCGGGTGAGGAGAGAAGTACGCGTGTTAGCTTTAAACGTATATAATGTTAGAAATTCCAAAACAAGAGGTAAAACGATGGAGCGCACAGTACACGCGTGTCGCGACACAATGGTTAGTTGATCGAACCAGAGGGCGCTGTCGGTCGACAGCAAGGCAGCGTTTCCACGACTGCAGGTGCGTATGCATGTTGCTCTATGTCCAACAGATTAAAATAAAAGAAAAAAATTAAAAAACATTTTTTTAAATAAAAAAATTATTATTTTAAAAAAAATTTAAAACATTTTTAAAAAATTTTTAAAAAATTTTTAAAAAATTAAAAAATTTTGTTTAAAAAATTAAAAAAAAGTTTTAAGAAAATTTTAAAAATTAAAAAAAATTTAAAAAAAATAAAAATTAAAAAAAAAATTTAAAAAAATTAAAAAACATTTTTGAAAGAAAAAATAATACTTTTAAAAAAATTTTAAAAAAATTAGAAAAATTTTCAAAAATTAAAAAAAAAATTAAAAAAAATTTTAAAAATTAAAAAAAAAATTTAAAATTAAAAAAATTAAACAGTATAGAAAAAAATTAAAAAATAAATAAATATTTTTAATTTGTTAAAAAATTGAAACAAACTTAAAAAAAAAATTTTAATTTTTTAAAAAATTTAAATAAAAATAAAGCATAGAAATTTTTTAAAAAATTTAAAAAAATTTTAAAAATTAAAAAAAAATTTTAAAAAATTAAAAAACATTTTTGAAATAAAAAAATAATACTTTTATATATATTTAAAAAAAAATTTAGAAAAATTTTCAAAAATTAAAAAAAATTTTAAAAATTAAAAAACATTTTTGAAATAAAAAAATAATACTTTTAAATATATTTAAAAAAAATTTAGAAAAATTTTAAAAAATTAAAAAAAAAATTTTAAAAAATTTAAAAATTAAAAAAAATTATAAGAAAATTAAAAAAAAAATTTATAAATTGAAAAAGTTAAAAAAATTAAAATAAAAGAAAAAAATTAAAAAACATTTTTTTAAATAAAAAAATTACAATTTTAAAAAAAATTTAATATAATTTTAAAAAATTTTAAAAAATTTTTTAAAAAATCAAAAAATTTTGTTTAAAAAATTAAAAAAAAGTTTTACGAAAATTTTAAAAATTAAAAAAAAAATAAAAAAAAATAAAAATTAAAAAAAAATTTAAAAAAAATTAAAAAACATTTTTGAAATAAAAAATAATTCTTTTAAAAAAATTAAAAAAAAATTTAGAAAAATTTTCAAAAATTAAAAAAAAATTAAAAAAAAATTTAAAAATTAAAAAAAAATTTAAAATTAAAAAAATTTTAAAAATTAAACAGTATAGAAAAAAAAATAAAAAATAAATAAATATTTTTAATTTGTTAAAAAATTGAAACAAACTTAAAAAAATTTTTTAATTTTTTAAAAAATTTAAATAAAAATAAAGCATAGAAATTTTTTAAAAAATTTAAAAAAATTTTAAAAATTAAAAAAAAAATTAAATTAAAAAATTAAAAGAATATAAATAATTTAAAAAAAAAATTAAAAATTAAAAAAAAAATAAAATAAAAATTTAAAAAAAATTTTTTAAAAATTTAAAAAAAAAATTTAAAAAATTTAAAAAAAAATTTTAAAAATTTTTAAAAAAAATTTTAAAAAAATTAAAAAATTTTGTTTAAAAAATTAAAAAAAAAGTTTTAAGAAAATTTTAAAAATTAAAAAAAAATAAAAAAAAGAAAAATAAAAATTAAAAAAAAAATTTTAAAAATTAAAAAACATTTTTGAAATAAAAAAATAATACTTTTAAATATATTTAAAAAAAATTTAGAAAAATTTTCAAAAATTAAAAAAAAAATTTTAAAAAATTTTAAAAATTAAAAAAAATTATAAAAAAATTTTAAAAAATTTTAAAAATTAAAAAAAATTATAAAAAAATTTAAAAAAAAATTTAAAAAATTGAAAAAGTTAAAAAAATTAAAATAAAAGAAAAAGAAATTAAAAAACATTTTTGAAATAAAAAAATTATAATTTTAAAAAAAATTTAAAATAATTTTAAAAAATTTAAAAATTTTTTTTTAAAAATTAAAAAATTTTGTTTAAAAAATTAAAAAAAAGTTTTAAGAAAATTTTAAAAATTAAAAAAAAATTTTAAAAAAATAAAAATTAAAAAAAAAATTTAAAAAAATTAAAAAACATTTTTGAAATAAAAAATAATACTTTTAAAAAAATTAAAAAAAAATTTAGAAAAATTTTAAAAATTAAAAAAAAAATTTAAAATCAAAAAAATTTAAAAAATTAAACAGTATAGAAAAAAATTAAAAAATAAATAAATATTTTTAATTTGTTAAAAAATTGAAACAAACTTGAAAAAAAAATTTTAATTTTTTAAAAAATTTAAATAAAAATAAAGCATAGAAATTTTTTAAAAAATTTAAAAAAATTTTAAAAATTAAAAAAAAATTTTAAAAAATTAAAAAACATTTTTGAAATAAAAAAATAATACTTTTATATATATTTAAAAAAAAATTTAGAAAAATTTTCAAAAATTAAAAAAAAATTTTAAAAATTAAAAAACATTTTTGAAATAAAAAAATAATACTTTTAAATATATTTAAAAAAAATTTAGAAAAATTTTAAAAAATTAAAAAAAAAATTTTAAAAAATTTAAAAATTAAAAAAAATTATAAGAAAATTAAAAAAAAAATTTATAAATTGAAAAAGTTAAAAAATTAAAATAAAAGAAAAAAAATTAAAAAACATTTTTTTAAATAAAAAAATTACAATTTTAAAAAAAATTTAATATAATTTTAAAAAATTTTAAAAAATTTTTTAAAAAATCAAAAAATTTTGTTTAAAAAATTAAAAAAAAGTTTTACGAAAATTTTAAAAATTAAAAAAAAAATAAAAAAAAATAAAAATTAAAAAAAAATTTAAAAAAAATTAAAAAACATTTTTGAAATAAAAAATAATTCTTTTAAAAAAATTAAAAAAAAATTTAGAAAAATTTTCAAAAATTAAAAAAAAATTAAAAAAAAATTTAAAAATTAAAAAAAAATTTAAAATTAAAAAAATTTTAAAAATTAAACAGTATAGAAAAAAAAATAAAAAATAAATAAATATTTTTAATTTGTTAAAAAATTGAAATAAACTTAAAAAAATTTTTTAATTTTTTAAAAAATTTAAATAAAAATAAAGCATAGAAATTTTTTAAAAAATTTAAAAAAATTTTAAAAATTAAAAAAAAAATTAAATTAAAAAATTAAAAGAATATAAATAATTTAAAAAAAAAATTAAAAATTAAAAAAAAATTAAAATAAAAATTTAAAAAAAATTTTTTAAAAATTTAAAAAAAAAATTTAAAAATTTAAAAAAAAATTTTAAAAATTTTTAAAAAAAATTTAAAAAAATTAAAAAATTTTGTTTAAAAAATTAAAAAAAAAGTTTTAAGAAAATTTTAAAAATTAAAAAAAAATAAAAAAAAGAAAAATAAAAATTAAAAAAAAAAATTTTAAAAATTAAAAAACATTTTTGAAATAAAAAAATAATACTTTTAAATATATTTAAAAAAAATTTAGAAAAATTTTCAAAAATTAAAAAAAAATTTTAAAAAATTTTAAAAATTAAAAAAAATTATAAAAAAATTTTAAAAAATTTTAAAAATTAAAAAAAATTATAAAAAAATTTAAAAAAAAATTTAAAAAATTGAAAAAGTTAAAAAAATTAAAATAAAAGAAAAAGAAATTAAAAAACATTTTTGAAATAAAAAAATTATAATTTTAAAAAAAATTTAAAATAATTTTAAAAAATTTAAAAATTTTTTTTTAAAAATTAAAAAATTTTGTTTAAAAAATTAAAAAAAAGTTTTAAGAAAATTTTAAAAATTAAAAAAAAATTTTAAAAAAATAAAAATTAAAAAAAAATTTTAAAAAAATTAAAAAACATTTTTGAAATAAAAAATAATACTTTTAAAAAAATTAAAAAAAAATTTAGAAAAATTTTAAAAATTAAAAAAAAAATTTAAAATCAAAAAAATTTAAAAAATTAAACAGTATAGAAAAAAAATTAAAAAATAATTAAATATTTTTAATTTGTTAAAAAACTGAAACAAACTTAAAAAAAATTTTTAATTTTTAAAAAATTTAAATAAAAATAAAGCATAGAAATTTTTTAAAAAATTTTAAAAAATTTTAAAAATTAGAAAAAAAATAAATTTAAAAATTAAAAGAATATAAATAATTTAAAAAAAAATTTAAAAAATAAAAAAAAATTAAAATAAAAATTTAAAAAAAAATTTTTTAAAATTTTAAAAAAAATTTTAAAAAATTTTAAAAATTTTAAAAAATTTTAAAAATTTTTTAAAAATTTTAAAAAATTTTTAAAAATTAAAAAAAAATATAAGAAAATTTAAAAAAAAATTTAAAAATTTGAAAACATTAAAAAAAATTAAAAACATTTTTGAAATAAAAAAATAATACTTTTAAAAAAATTAAAAAAAATTTAGAAAAATTTTCAAAAATTAAAAAAATATAAAAAAAAATTTAAAAATTAAAAAAAATTTTAAAATTAAAAAAAAAATTTAAAAATTAAAAAAAAAGTTTTAAAAATTAAAAAAAAATTTTTAAAAATTAAAAAAAAATATAAGAAAATTTAAAAAAAAATTAAACATTTGAAAACATTAAAAAAAATTAAAAACATTTTTGAAATAAAAAAATAATACTTTTAAAAAAATTTAAAAAAATTTAGAAAAATTTTCAAAAATTAAAAAAATATAAAAAAAATTTAAAAATTAAAAAAAAATTTAAAAATTAAAAAAAAATTTTAAAAAGTAAAAAAAAATTAAAAAATTAAAAAAAAATTTAAAAATTAAAAAAATTAAAAAAATTAAAAAAATTAAAAAATTTAAAAAATTAAAAAAATTAAAAATATAAATAATTTAAAAAAAATTTAAAAATGATTTTAAAAATTAAAAAAAAATTATAAGAAAATTTAAAAAAAATTTAAAAATTTGAAGAAATTAAAAAAAATTAAAAAACATTTTTGAAATAAAAAAATTATAATTTTAAAAAAAATTTTAAAAAATTTTAAAAATTTAAAAAAAAATTTTAAAAATTTTAAAAAAAAATTTTAAAAAAATTAAAAAATTTTGTTTAAAAAATTAAAAAAAAAGTTTTAAGAAAATTTTAAAAATTAAAAAAAAATAAAAAAAAGAAAAATAAAAATTAAAAAAAAAATTTTAAAAATTAAAAAACATTTTTGAAATAAAAAAATAATACTTTTAAATATATTTAAAAAAAAATTTAGAAAAATTTTCAAAAATTAAAAAAATATTTTAAAAAAATTTTAAAAATTAAAAAAAATTATAAAAAAATTTAAAAAAAAATTTTAAAAATTGAAAAAGTTAAAAAAATTAAAATAAAAGAAAAAAAAATTAAAAAACATTTTTTTAAATAAAAAAATTACAATTTTAAAAAAAATTTAAAATAATTTTAAAAAATTTAAAATTTTTTTTTAAAAAATTAAAAAATTTTGTTTAAAAAATTAAAAAAAAAGTTTTAAGAAAATTTTAAAAATTAAAAAAAATTAAAAAAAAAATAAAAATTAAAAAAAAAATTTAAAAAATTAAAAAACATTTTTGAAAGAAAAAATAATACTTTTAAAAAAATTTTAAAAAAATTTAGAAAAATTTTCAAAAATTAAAAAAATTAAAAAATATAAATAATTTAAAAAAAAAATTAAAAATTTTAAAAAAAATTTTAAAAATTAAAAAAAAAATTTTAAAAATTTTTAAAAATTAAAAAAAATTATAAGAAATTTTTAAAAAAATTTAAAAAATTGAAAAAGGAAAAAAAATTAAAATAAAAGAAAAAAAATTAAAAAAAAAATTTTTTTAAATAAAAAAATTATAATTTTAAAAAAAATTAAAAACAATTTTAGAAAAATTTTCAAAAATTAAATAAAAAAATAAAAAAAAATTTAAAAATTAAAAAAATTAAACAGTATAGAAAAAAAATTAAAAAATAAATAAATTTTTTCTAATTTTGTTAAAAAAATTGAAACAAACTTAAAAAAAAAATTTTAATTTTTTAAAAAATTTAAATAAAAATAAAGCATAGAAATTTTTTAAAAAATTTTTAAAAATTAAAAAAAAATATAAGAAAATTTAAAAAAAATTTAAAAATTTGAAAACATTAAAAAAAATTAAAAACATTTTTGAAATAAAAAAATAATACTTTTTAAAAAATTAAAAAAAAATTAGAAAAATTTTCAAAAATTAAAAAAATATAAAAAAAAATTTAAAAATTAAAAAAAAAAATTTAAAATTAAAAAAAAATTTTAAAAATTAAAAAAAATATAAGAAAATTTAAAAAAAAATTTAAAAATTTGAAAACATTAAAAAAAATTAAAAACATTTTTGAAATAAAAAAATAATACTTTTAAAAAAATTAAAAAAAATTTAGAAAAATTTTCAAAAATTAAAAAAATATAAAAAAAAATTTAAAAATTAAAAAAAATTTTAAAATTAAAAAAAAAATTTAAAAATTAAAAAAAAAGTTTTAAAAATTAAAAAAAAATTTTTAAAAATTAAAAAAAAAATATAAGAAAATTTAAAAAAAATTTAAAAATTTGAAAACATTAAAAAAAATTAAAAACATTTTTGAAATAAAAAAATAATACTTTTAAAAAAATTTAAAAAAATTTAGAAAAATTTTCAAAAATTAAAAAAATATAAAAAAAATTTAAAAATTAAAAAAAAATTTAAAAATTAAAAAAAAATTTTAAAAATTAAAAAAAAATTTAAAAATTAAAAAAAAATTTAAAAATTAAAAAAATTAAAAAAATTAAAAAATTTAAAAAATTAAAAAAATTAAAAATATAAATAATTTTAAAAAAATTTAAAAATGATTTTAAAAATTAAAAAAAAATTATAAGAAAATTTAAAAAAAATTTAAAAATTTGAAGAAATTAAAAAAAAATTAAAAAACATTTTTGAAATAAAAAAATTATAATTTTAAAAAAAATTTTAAAAAATTTTAAAAATTTAAAAAAAAATTTTAAAAATTTTAAAAAAATTAAAAAATTTTGTTTAAAAAATTAAAAAAAAAGTTTTAAGAAAATTTTAAAAATTAAAAAAAATAAAAAAAAGAAAAATAAAAATTAAAAAAAAAATTTTTAAAAATTAAAAAACATTTTTGAAATAAAAAAATAATACTTTTAAATATATTTAAAAAAAAATTTAGAAAAATTTTCAAAAATTGAAAAAATAATTTAAAAAAATTTTAAAAATTAAAAAAAATTATAAAAAAATTTAAAAAAAAATTTTAAAAATTGAAAAAGTTAAAAAAATTAAAATAAAAGAAAAAAAAATTAAAAAACATTTTTTTAAATAAAAAAATTACAATTTTAAAAAAAATTTAAAAAATTAAAAAACATTTTTGAAAGAAAAATAATACTTTTAAAAAAATTTTAAAAAAATTTAGAAAAATTTTCAAAAATTAAAAAAATTAAAAAATATAAATAATTTAAAAAAAAAATTAAAAATTTTAAAAAAAATTTTAAAAATTAAAAAAAAAATTTTAAAAATTTTTAAAAATTAAAAAAAATTTTAAGAAATTTTTAAAAAAATTTAAAAAATTGAAAAAGGAAAAAAAATTAAAATAAAAGAAAAAAAATTAAAAAACATTTTTTTAAATAAAAAAATTATAATTTTAAAAAAAATTAAAAACAATTTTAGAAAAATTTTCAAAAATTAAATAAAAAAATAAAAAAAATTTTAAAAATTAAAAAAATTAAACAGTATAGAAAAAAAATTAAAAAATAAATAAATTTTTTCTAATTTTGTTAAAAAAATTGAAACAAACTTAAAAAAAAATTTTAATTTTTTAAAAAATTTAAATAAAAATAAAGCATAGAAATTTTTTAAAAAATTTTTAAAAATTAAAAAAAAATATAAGAAAATTTAAAAAAAATTTAAAAATTTGAAAACATTAAAAAAAATTAAAAACATTTTTGAAATAAAAAAATAATACTTTTTAAAAAATTAAAAAAAAATTAGAAAAATTTTCAAAAATTAAAAAAATATAAAAAAAAATTTAAAAATTAAAAAAAAAATTTTAAAATTAAAAAAAAAATTTAAAAATTAAAAAAAATTTAAAAATTAAAAAAAATTTTAAAAAAATAAAAATTAAAAAAAAAATTAAAAAAATTAAAAAACATTTTTGAAAGAAAAAATAATACTTTTAAAAAATTTTTAAAAAAATTAGAAAAATTTTCAAAAATTAAAAAAAAAATTAAAAAAAATTTTAAAAATTAAAAAAAAAATTTAAAATTAAAAAAATTAAACAGTATAGAAAAAAATTAAAAAATAAATAAATATTTTTAATTTGTTAAAAAATTGAAACAAACTTAAAAAAAAAATTTTAATTTTTTAAAAAATTTAAATAAAAATAAAGCATAGAAATTTTTTAAAAAATTTAAAAAAATTTTAAAAATTAAAAAAAAAATTTAAAAAATTAAAAAACATTTTTGAAATAAAAAAATAATACTTTTAAATATATTTAAAAAAAAATTTAGAAAAATTTTCAAAAATTAAAAAAAAATTTTAAAAATTAAAGAACATTTTTGAAATAAAAAAATAATACTTTTAAATATATTTAAAAAAAATTTAGAAAAATTTTAAAAAATTAAAAAAAAAATTTTAAAAAATTTAAAAATTAAAAAAAATTATAAGAAAATTAAAAAAAAAATTTATAAATTGAAAAAGTTAAAAAAATTAAAATAAAAGAAAAAAAATTAAAAAAATTTTTTTAAATAAAAAAATTACAATTTTAAAAAAAATTTAAAATAATTTTAAAAAATTTTAAAAAATTTTTTAAAAAATCAAAAAATTTTGTTTAAAAAATTAAAAAAAAGTTTTACGAAAATTTTAAAAATTAAAAAAAAAATAAAAAAAATAAAAATTAAAAAAAAATTTTAAAAAAATTAAAAAACATTTTTGAAATAAAAAATAATTCTTTTAAAAAAATTAAAAAAAAATTTAGAAAAATTTTCAAAAATTAAAAAAAAAATTAAAAAAAAATTTAAAAATTAAAAAAAAAATTTAAAATTAAAAAAATTAAAAAAATTAAACAGTATATAAAAAAAATTAAAAAATAAATAAATATTTTTAATTTGTTAAAAAATTGAAACAAACTTAAAAAAAAATTTTTAATTTTTTAAAAAATTTAAATAAAAATAAAGCATAGAAATTTTTAAAAAAATTTAAAAAAATTTTAAAAATTAAAAAAAAATTAAATTAAAAAATTAAAAGAATATAAATAATTTTTAAAAAAAAATTTAAAAATTAAAAAAAAATTAAAATAAAAATTTTAAAAAAAATTTTAAAAAATTTTAAAAAAAATTTAAAAAAATTTTAAAAATTTTTTAAAAATTTTAAAAAATTTTTAAAAATTAAAAAAAATATAAGAAAATTTAAAAAAAATTTAAAAATTTGAAAACATTAAAAAAAATTAAAAACATTTTTGAAATAAAAAAATAATACTTTTAAAAAAATTAAAAAAAATTAGAAAAATTTTCAAAAATTAAAAAAATATAAAAAAAATTTAAAAATTAAAAAAAATTTTAAAATTAAAAAAAAATTTTAAAAATTAAAAAAAAAGTTTTAAAAATTAAAAAAAAATTTAAAGTTAAAAAACATTTTAAAAATTAAAAAAAATTAAATTAAAAATTAAAAGATTATAAATAATTTTAAAAAAAAATTTAAATTAAAAAAAAATTAAAATAAAAATTTAAAAAAAAAATTTTAAAAAATTTTAAAAAATTTAAAAAAAAATTTTAAAAAATTTAAAAAAAAATTTTAAAAATTTTAAAAAATTTTTAAAAATTAAAAAAAAAATATAAGAAAATTTAAAAAAATTTTAAAAATTTGAAAACATTAAAAAAAATTATAAACATTTTTGAAATAAAAAAATAATACTTTTAAAAAAATTTTAAAAAATTTAGAAAAATTTTCAAAAATTAAAAAAATATAAAAAAAATTTAAAAATTAAAAAAAAATTTAAAAATTAAAAAAAAATTTAAAAATTAAAAAAATTAAAAAAATTAAAAAATTTAAAAAATTAAAAAAATTAAAAATATAAATAATTTAAAAAAAATTTAAAAATGATTTTAAAAATTAAAAAAAAATTATAAGAAAATTTAAAAAAAATTTAAAAATTTGAAGAAATTAAAAAAAAATTAAAAAACATTTTTGAAATAAAAAAATTATAATTTTAAAAAAATTTTTAAAAAATTAAAAAATTTTGTTTAAAAAATTTAAAAAAAAAATTTCAAAAAATTTTAAAAATTTTTTAAAAAATGTAAGAAAGTTTAAAAATAATTTAAAAATTTGAAAAAATTAAAAAAATTTAAAAACATTTTTGAAATAAAAAAATAATAATTTTAAAAAAATTAAAAAAAATTTAGAAAAATTTTCAAAAATTAAAAAAATTAAAAAATATAAATAATTTAAAAAAAAAATTTAAAAATTTTAAAAAATATTTTAAAAATTAAAAAAAATTAAAAAATATAAATAATTTTAAAAAAAAATTTAAAAATTAAAAAAATTAAAAAATAAATAATTTTTTTTAATTTTGTTAAAAAATTGAAACAAACTTAAAAATTTTTTTTAATTTTTTAAAAAATTTAAATAAAAATAAAGCATAGAAATTTTTTAAAAAATTTTAAAAAATTAAAAAAAAAAATTTTTTTTAAATTTGAAAAATTAAAAAAAGTTATAAGAAAATATAAAAAAAATTGAAAAAATTAAAAAAATTAAAAAAATTAAAATAAAAGAAAAAAAATTAAAAAACATTTTTTGAAATAAAAAAATTATAATTTAAAAAAAAATAAATATTTTAAAAAATTTTAAAAAATTAAAAAAATTTGTTTAAAAAATTAAAAAAAAAGTTTTAAGAAAATTTATAAAATTAAAAAAAAAAATTTAAAAAAAATTTTAAAAATTAAAAAAAAATTTAAAAATTTGAAAAAATTAAAAAAAAATTAAAAAACATTAAAAGAAACAAAAAAAAAATTTAAATTAAAAAAATTAAAAAAATTACAAAATATAGAAAAAAAATTAAAAAATAAATAAATTTTTTAATTTTCTTAAAAAATTGAAACAAATTTAAAAAAAAATTTTAATTTTCTAAAAAATTTAATTAAAAATAAAGCAAAGAAATTTTTTAAAAATTTTTTAAAAATTTTAAAAAATTAAAAAAAAAATTTATAAAAAATTTTTAAAATTAAAAAAAAATTATAAGAAAATTTAAAAAAAAATTTAAAAAATTGAAAAAATTAAAAAAATTAAAAAACATTTAAAAATTAAAAAAAAAAGTTTTAAGAAAATTTTAAAAATTAAAAAAAAATTAAAAAAAAATAAAAATTAAAAAAAAATTTTAAAAATTAAAAAAAATTTTAAAGTTAAAAAAAATTTAGAAATTAAAAAAAAATTAAAAATTAAAAAAAATTTAAATTAAAAAAATTAAAAGAATATAAATAATTTAAAAAAAAAAATTTAAAAATTAAAAAAAAATTAAAATAAAAATTTAAAAAAAAATTTAAAAAAAAAATTTCAAAAAATTTTTAAAATTTTTTAAAAAATGTAAGAAAGTTTAAAAATAATTTAAAAATTTCAAAAAATTAAAAAAATTTAAAAACATTTTTGAAATAAAAAAATAATAATTTTAAAAAAATTAAAAAAAAATTTAGAAAAATTTTCAAAAATTAAAAAAAAAATAAAAAAAAATTTAAAAATTAAAAAAAAATTTAATTTAAAAAAAAATTTTAAAAATTAAAAAAAAATTTTAAAAATTAAAAAAAATTATAAGAAAATTAAAAAAAAATAATTTAAAAATTGAAAAAGTTAAAAGATTAAAATAAAAGAAAAAAATTAAAAAACATTTTTTTAAATAAAAAAATTATAATTTTAAAAAAAAATTAAAACATTTTCAAAAATTTTAAAAAAATTTTAAAAAAATTAAAAAATTTTGTTTAAAAAATTAAAAAAAAGGTTTAAGAAAATTTTAAAAATTAAAAAAAAATTAAAAAAAATAAAAATTAAAAAAAAAATTTTAAAAAATTAAAAAACATTTTTGAAATAAAAAATAATACTTTTAAAAAAATTAAAAAAAAATTTAGAAAAATTTTCAAAAATTAAAAAAATTAAAAAATATAAATAATTTTAAAAAAAATTTAAAAATTTTAAAAAAAAATTTAAAAATTAAAAAAAATTTTTTAAATATTTTAAAAATTAAAAAAAATTATAAGAAAATTTAAAAAAAAAATTAAAATTTGAAAAAGTTAAAAGATTAAAATAAAAGAAAAAAATTAAAAAACATTTTTTTAAATAAAAAAATTATAATTTTAAAAAAAATTTAAAACATTTTTAAAAAATTTTAAAAAAATTTTTAAAAAATTAAAAAATTTTGTTTAAAAAATTAAAAAAAAGTTTTAAGAAAATTTTAAAAATTAAAAAAAAAATTTTTTTAAATTTGAAAAATTAAAAAAAGTTATAAGAAAATTTAAAAAAAATTGAAAAAATTAAAAAAATTAAAAAAATTAAAATAAAAGAAAAAAAATTAAAAAACATTTTTTGAAATAAAAAAATTATAATTTAAAAAAAAATAAATATTTTAAAAAATTTTAAAAAATTAAAAAAATTTGTTTAAAAAATTAAAAAAAAAGTTTTAAGAAAATTTTCAAAAATTAAAAAAAAATTATAAGAAAATTTTTAAAAAAATTTAAAAATTTGAAGAAATTAAAAAAAAATAAAAAAAATTTTTGAAATAAAAAAATAATACTTTTAAAAAAATTAAACAAAAATTTAGAAAAATTTTCAAAAATTCAAAAAAAATAAAAGAAAATTTAAAATATTAAAAAAAATTAAAAAAATTAAAATAAAAGAAAAATAATTTTAAAAAAATTAAAAAAAAAATTTTAAAAATTTTTAAAAATTAAAAAAAATTATAAGAAAATTAAAAAAAAATTTTAAAAATTGAAAAAGTTAAAAAAATTAAAATAAAAGAAAAAAAATTAAAATAAAAGAAAAAAATTAAAAAAAAAATTAAAAAACATTTTTTGAAATAAAAAAATTATAATTTTTAAAAAATTTTGAAAAATATTAAAAATTTAAAAAAAAATTTTAAAAATTTAAAAAAAAATTTCAAAAAAATTAAAAAATTTGGTTTAAAAAATTAAAAAAAAGTTTTAAGAAAATTTTAAAAATTAAAAAATAAATAAAAAAAAGAAAAATAAAAATTTAAAAAAAAATTTAAAAATTAAAAAACATTTTTGAAATAAAAAAATAATACTTTTAAATAAATTCAAAAAAAAATTTAGAAAAATTTTCAAAAATTAAAAAAAAAATTTTTAAAAATTTTAAAAATTAAAAAAAATTATAAGAATAATTTAAAAAAAATAATTTAAAAATTGAAAAAGTTAAAAGATTAAAATAAAAGAAAAAAATTAAAAAACATTTTTTTAAATAAAAAAATTATAATTTTAAAAAAAATTTAAAACATTTTAAAGAAATTTTAAAAAATTTTAAAAAATTAAAAAAATTTGTTTAAAAAATTAGAAAAAAAGTTTTAAGAAAATTTTAAAAATTAAAAAAAAAATTAAAAAAAAATAAAAATTAAAAAAAAAATTTAAAAATTAAAAAAAAATTTAAAAATTTGAAAAAATTAAAAAAAAATTAAAAAACATTAAAAGAAACAAAAAAAATTAAATTAAAAAAATTAAAAAAATTACAAAATATAGAAAAAAAATTAAAAAATAAATAAATTTTTTAATTTTCTTAAAAAATTGAAACAAATTTAAAAAAAAATTTTAATTTTCTAAAAAATTTAATTAAAAATAAAGCAAAGAAATTTTTTAAAAAATTTTTAAAAATTTTAAAAAATTAAAAAAAAATTTTATAAAAAATTTTTAAAATTAAAAAAAAATTATAAGAAAATTTAAAAAAAAATTTAAAAAATTGAAAAAATTAAAAAAATTAAAAAACATTTAAAAATTTAAAAAAAAAAGTTTTAAGAAAATTTTAAAAATTAAAAAAAAATTAAAAAAAAATAAAAATTAAAAAAAAATTTTAAAAAAATTAAAAAATTTTGTTTAAAAAATTAAAAAAAAAGTATTAAGAAAATTTTAAAAAATTAAAAAACATTTTTGAAATAAAAAAATAATACTTTTAAATAAATTAAAAAAAAATTTTAAAAATTAAAAAAAATTTTAAAGTTAAAAAAAATTTAATAATTAAAAAAAAATTTAAAAATTAAAAAAAATTTAAATTAAAAAATTAAAAGAATATAAATAATTTAAAAAAAAAAATTTAAAAATTAAAAAAAAATTAAAATAAAAATTTAAAAAAAAATTTAAAAAAAAAAATTTTTTTTAATTTTTTAAAATTTTTAAAAAATTTCTATGATTTATTTTTATTTAAATTTTTTTAAAAATTATAAAAATTTAAAAACATTTTTGAAATAAAAAAATAATAATTTTAAAAAAAATAAAAAAAAATTTAGAAAAATTTTCAAAAATTAAAAAAATTAAAAAATATA
>NW_027485940.1:25000-27500 GCF_050908995.1 Andrena cerasifolii
TCAGTCGGTCAGTCGGTCAGTCAGTCCGTCGGTCGTTCGGTCGGTCGGTCAGTCGGTCAGTCGGTCGGTCGGTCGGTCGGTCGGTCGTTCGGTCGGTCGTTCGGTCGGTCGGTCGGTCGGTCGGTCGGTCGGTCGGTCGGTCGGTCGGTCGGTCTGTCAGTCGGTCAGTCGGTCAGTCGGTCAGTCGGTCAGTCGGTCAGTCGGTCAGTCAGTCGGACAATCGGTCGGTCGGTCGGTCGGTCGGTCGGTCGGTCGGTCGGTCGGTCGGTCGGTCGGTCGGTCGGTCGGTAGGTCGGTCGGTCGGTCTGTCAGTCGGTCAGTCGGTCAGTCGGTCTGTCAGTCGGTCAGTCGGTCAGTCGGTCGGTCCGTCGGTCAGTCGGTCCGTCGGTCAGTCGGTCAGTCGGTCAGTTGGTCGTTCGGTCGGACGGTCGGTCGGCCGGTCGGTTGGTCGGTCGGTCGGTCGGTCGGTCGGTCGGTCGGTCGGTCGGTCGGTCGGTCGGTCAGTCGGTCAGACGGTCAGTCAGTCAGTCAGTCGGTCGGTCGGTCGGTCGGTTGGTCGGTCGGTCGGTCGGTCGGACAGCCGGTCGGTCGGTCGTTCGGTCGGTCGGTCGGTCGGTCGGTCGTTCGGTCGGTCGTTCGGTCGGTCTGTCAATCGGTCAGTCCGTCAGTCAGTCCGTCGGTCGGTCGGTCGGTCGGTCGGTCGGTCGGTCAGTCAGTCCGTCCGTCGGTCGGTCGGTCGGTCGGTCGGTCGGTCGGTCGGTCGGTCAGTCGGTCAGTCGGTCAGTCAGACCGTCAGTCGGTCAGTCGGTCAGTTGGTCGGTCAGTCGGTCAGTCAGTCCGTCGGTCGGTCGGTCGGTCGTTCGGTCGGGCGGTCGGTCGGTCGGTTGGTCGGTCGGTCCGTCGGTCAGTCGGTCAGTCGGTCAGTCGGTCAGTTGTTCGTTCGGTCGTTCGGTCGGTCAGTCGGTCGGTCGGTCGGTCGGTCGGTCGGTTGGTCGGTCAGTCGGTCGGTCAGTCGTTCAGTCGGTCAGTCGGTCAGTTGGTCGGTCGGTCGGTCGTTCGGTCGGTCGGTCGGTCGGTCAGTCGGTCAGACGGTCAGTCGGTCGGTCCGTCGGTCAGTCGGTCCGTCGGTCGGTCGGTCGGTCGTTCGGTCGGTCGGTCGGTCGGTCGGTCGGTCGGTCCGTCGGTCGGTCGGTCAGTCGGTCGGTCGGTCGGGCGGTCGGTCGGTCGGTCGGTCTGTCAGTCGGTCAGTCGGTCAGTCGGTCAGTCGGTCAGTCGGTCGGTCAGTCGGACAATCGGTCGGTCCGTCGGTCGGTCGGTCGGTCGGTCGGTCGGTCGGTCGGTCGTTCGGTCGGTCGGTCGGTCGGTCGGTCGGTCGGTCCGTCGGTCAGTCGATCAGTTGTTCGGTCAGTCGGTCAGTCAGTCCGTCGGTCGGTCGGTCGGTCTGTCAGTCGGTCAGTCGGTCAGTCGGTCAGTCGGTCAGTCGGTCGGTCAGTCGGACAATCGGTCGGTCCGTCGGTCGGTCGGTCGGTCGGTCGGTCGGTCGGTCGGTCGTTCGGTCGGTCGGTCGGTCGGTCGGTCGGTCGGTCCGTCGGTCAGTCGATCAGTTGTTCGGTCAGTCGGTCAGTCAGTCCGTCGGTCGGTCGGTCGGTCGGTCGGTCGGTCGGTCGTTCGTTCGGTCGGTCTGTCGGTCGGTCGGTCGGTCGGTCGGTCGGTCGGTCGGTCGGTCGGTCGGTCGGTCGGTCTGTCAGTCGGTCAGTCGGTCAGTCGGTCAGTCGGTCAGTCGGTCAGTCGGTCGTTCAGTCGGGCAATCGGTCGGTCGGTCGGTCGGTCGGTCGGTCGGTCGGTCGGTCGGTCGGTCGGTCGGTCTGTCAGTCGGTCAGTCGGTCAGTCGGTCAGTCGGTCAGTCGGCCGGTCAGTCGGACAATCGGTCGGTCGGTCAGTCGGTCAGTCGGTCAGTCAGTCCGTCGGTCGGTCGGTCGGTCGGTCGGTCGGTCAGTCGGTCAGTCGGTCAGTCGGTCGGTCGGTCGGTCGGTCGGTCGGTCGGTCCGTCGGTCAGTCGATCAGTTGTTCGGTCAGTCGGTCAGTCAGTCCGTCGGTCGGTCGGTCGGTCGGTCGGTCGGTCGTCGGTCGTTCGTTCGGTCGGCCGGTCGGTCGGTCGGTCGGTCGGTCGGTCGGTCGGTCGGTCGGTCGGTCGGTCTGTCAGTCGGTCAGTCGGTCAGTCGGTCAGTCGGTCAGTCGGTCAGTCGGTCAGTCAGTCGGACAATCGGTCGGTCGGTCGGTCGGTCGGTCGGTCGGTCGGTCGGTCGGTCGGTCGGTCGGTCGGTCGGTAGGTCGGTCGGTCGGTCTGTCAGTCGGTCAGTCGGTCAGTCGGTCTGTCAGTCGGTCAGTCGGTCAGTCGGTCGGTCCGTCGGTCAGTCGGTCCGTCGGTCAGTCGGTCAGTCGGTCAGTTGGTCGTTCGGTCGGACGGTCGGTCGGTCGTTCGGTCGGTCGGTCGGTCGGT
>NW_027485941.1:0-28559 GCF_050908995.1 Andrena cerasifolii
CATTAAAGTTGCAAATCAGAGGCGCAGGCCTTTGAAGAGGCGTTCGAAAATTCTGCGTCTCTTCGTTAAACAGTCCCTGTCTCGAAACTTCTGCGCCACTTCTCGCTCTTTGATTTGCTCTCCGGAGACGTTACTTTGTGCCATCTCTGTCGACGGCATGTTGTCCTGTTACAAAGCCCAATCTTGTGCATACTGAAAATTTTCTCCAGATTGTGGCCAATATATCAGGAGAACATGAAGTAGAAGGAGGTACACTAGATTTCAGCTTCAAAGGCATCGCCTTAAAGTTGCAAATAAGAGGCGCAGGCCTTTCAAGAGGCGTTCTAAAATTCTGCGTCTCTTCGTTAAACAGTCACTGTCTCGAAACATCTGCGCCACTTCTCGCTCTTTGATTTGCTCTCCGGAGACGTTACGTTGTGCCATCTCTTTCGACGGCATGTTCTCCTGTTACAAAGTCCAATTTTGTGCATTCTGAAAATTTTCGCCCGATTGTGGCCAATATATCAGGAGAACATGAATTGGAAGGAGGTACACTAGATTTCAGCTCCAAAGGCATCGCATTAAAGTTGCAAATCAGAGGCGCAGGCCTTTGAAGAGGCGTTCGAAAATTCTGCGTCTCTTCGTTAAACAGTCCCTGTCTCGAAACTTCTGCGCCACTTCTCGCTCTTTGATTTGCTCTCCGGAGACGTTACTTTGTGCCATCTCTGTCGACGGCATGTTGTCCTGTTACAAAGCCCAATTTTGTGCATTCTGAAAATTTTCGCCCGATTGTAGCCAATATATCAGGAGAACATGAATTGGATGGAGGTACACTAGATTTCAGCTTCAAAGGCATCGCCTTAAAGTTGCAAATAAGAGGCGCAGGCCTTTCAAGAGGCGTTCGAAAATTCTGCGGCTCTTCGTTAAACAGTCACTGTCTCGAAACATCTGCGCCACATCTCGCTCTTTGATTTGCTCTCCGGAGATGTTACATTGTGCCATTTCTTTCGACGGCATGTTCTCCTCGTACAAAGTCCAATTTTGTGCATTCTGAAAATTTTCGCCAGATTTTGGCCAATATATCAGGAGAACATGAAGTGGAAGGAGGTATACTAGACTTCAACTTCAAAGGCATCGCCTTAAAGTTGCAATTAAGAGGCGCATGCCTTTCAAGAGGCGTTCGAAAATTCTGCGTCTCTTCGTTAAACAGTCACTGTCTCGAAACATCTGCGCCATATCTCGCTCTTTGATTTGCTCTCCGGAGATGTTACATTGTGCCATCTCTTTCGACGGCATGTTCTCCTGTTACAAAGCCCAATTTTGTGCAATCTGAAAATTTTCGCCAGATTTTGGCCAACATATCAGGAGAACATGAATTGGAATGAGGTATACTAAATTTCAGCTTCAAAGGCATCGCATTAAAGTTGCAAATAAGAGGCGCGGGCCTTTCAAGAGGCGTTCTAAAATTCTGCGTCTCTTCGTTAAACAGTCACTGTCTCGAAACATCTGCGCCACATCTCGCTCTTTGATTTGCTCTCCGGAGATGTTACATTGTGCCATCTCTTTCGACGGCATGTTCTCCTGTTACAAAGTCCAATTTTGTGCATTCTGAAAATTTTCGCCAGATTTTGGACAATATATCAGGAGAACATGAAGTGGAAGGAGGTATACTAGATTTCAGCTTCAAAGGCATCGCCTTAAAGTTGCAAATAAGAGGCGCATGCCTTTCAAGAGGCGTTCGTAAATTCTGCGTCTCTTCGTTAAACAGTCACTGTTGCGAAACATCTGCGCCACTTCTCGCTCTTTGATTTGCTCTCCGGAGACGTTACTTTGTGCCATCTCTGTCGACGGCATGTTGTCCTGTTACAAAGCCCAATTTTGTGCATTCTGAAAATTTTCGCCAGATTGTGGCCAATATATCAGGAGAACATGAATTGGAAGGAGGTACACTAGATTTCATCTGCAAAGGCATCGCCTTAATGTTGCAAATAAGAGGCGCAGGCATTTCAAGAGGCGTTCGAAAATTCTGCGTCTCTTCGTTAAACAGTCACTGTCTCGAAACATCTGCGCCACATTTCGCTCCTTGATTTGCTCTCCGGAGACGTTACTTTGTGCCATCTCTGTCGACGGCATGTTGTCCTGTTACAAAGCCCAATTTTGTGCATTCTGAAAATTTTCGCCAGATTGTGGCCAATATATCAGGAGAACATGAAGTGGAAGGAGGTATACTAGATTTCAGCTTCAAAGGCATCGCCTTAAAGTTGCAAATAAGAGGCGCAGGCCTTTCAAGAGGCGTTCGAAAATTTTGCGTCTCTTCGTTAAACAGTCACTGTCTCGAAACATCTGCCCACATCTCGCTCTTTGATTTGCTCTCCGGAGACGTTGCTTTGTGCCATCTCTGTCGACGGCATGTTGTCCTGTTACAAAGCCCAATTTTGTGCATTCTGAAAATTTTCGCCAGATTGTGGCCAATATATCAGGAGAACATGAAGTAGAAGGAGGGTACACTAGATTTCAGCTTCAAAGGCATCGCCTTAAAGTTGCAAATAAGAGGCGCAGGCCTTTCACGAGGCGTTCTAAAATTCTGCGTCTCTTCGTTAAACAGTCACTGTCTCGAAACATCTGCGCCCACTTCTCGCTCTTTGATTTGCTCTCCGGAGACGTTACGTTGTGCCATCTCTTTCGACGGCATGTTCTCCTGTTACAAAGTCCAATTTTGTGCATACTGAAAATTCTCGCCAGATTTTGGCCAATATATCAGGAGAACATGAAGTAGAAGGAGGCACACTAGATTTCAGCTTCAAAGGCATCGCCTTAAAGTTGCAAATAAGAGGCGCAGGCCTTTCAAGAGGCGTTCGAAAATTCTGCGTCTCTTCGTTAAACAGTCACTGTCTCGAAACATCTGCGCCACATCTCGCTCTTTGATTTGCTCTCCGGAGACGTTGCTTTGTGCCATCTCTGTCGACGGCATGTTGTCCTGTTACAAAGTCCAATTTTGTGCATTCTGAAAATTTTCGCCAGATTTGGCCAATATATCAGGAGAACATGAAGTGGAAAGTGGTATACTAAATTTCAGCTTCAAAGGAAACGCCTTAAAGTTGCAAATCAGAGGCGCAGGTCTTTGAAGAGGCGTTCGAAAATTCTGCGTCTCTTCGTTAAACAGTCACTCTCTCGAAAACTTCTGCGCCACTTCTCGCTCTTTGATTTGCTCTCCGGAGACGTTACTTTGTGCCATCTCTGTCGACGGCATGTTGTCCTGTTACAAAGTCCAATTTTGTGCATTCTGAAAATTTTCGCCATATTTTGGCCAATATATCAGGAGAACATGAAGTGGAAAGTGGTATACTAAATTTCAGCTTCAAAGGAAACGCTTAAAGTTGCAAATCAGAGGCGCAGGTCTTTGAAGAGGCGTTCGAAAATTCTGCGTCTCTTCGTTAAACAGTCACTCTCTCGAAACTTCTGCGCCACTTCTCGCTCTTTGATTTGCTCTCCGGAGACGTTACTTTGTGCCATCTCTGTCGACGGCATGTTGTCCTGTTACAAAGCCCAATCTTGTGCATTCTGAAAATTTTCGCCAGATTGTGGCCAATATATCAAGAGAACATGAAGTAGAAGGAGGCACACTAGATTTCAGCTTCAAAGGCATCGCCTTAAAGTTGCAAATAAGAGGCGCAGGCCTTTCAAGAGACGTTCGAAAATTCTGCGGCTCTTCGTTAAACAGTCACTGTCGCGAAACATCTGCGCCACTTCTCGCACTTTGATTTGCTCTCCGAGACGTTACTTTGTGCCCATCTCTGTCGACGGCATGTTGTCCTGTTACAAAGCCCAATTTTGTGCATTCTGAAAATTTTCGCCAGATTGTGGCCAATATATCAGGAGAACATGAAGTGGAAGGAGGTATACTAGATTTCAGCTTCAAAGGCATCGCCTTAAAGTTGCAAATAGAGGCGCATGCCTTTCAAGAGGCGTTCGAAATTTCTGCGCCTCTCGTTAAACAGTCACTGTCTCGAAACTTCTGCGCCACTTCTCGCTCTTTGATTTGCTCTCCGGAGACGTTACGTTGTGCCATCTCTTTCGACGGCATGTTCTCCTGTTACAAAGTCCAATTTTGTGCATTCTGAAAATTTTCGCCAGATTTTGGCCAATATATCAGGAGAACATGAAGTGGAAAGAGGTATACTAGATTTCAGCTTCAAAGGCATCGCCTTAAAGTTGCAATTAAGAGGCGCATGCCTTTCAAGAGGCGTTCGAAAATTCTGCGTCTCTTCGTTAAACAGTCACTGTCTCGAAACATCTGCGCCATATCTCGCTCTTTGATTTGCTCTCCGGAGATGTTACATTGTGCCATCTCTTTCGACGGCATGTTCTCCTGTTACAAAGCCCAATTTTGTGCAATCTGAAAATTTTCGCCAGATTTTGGCCAATATATCAGGAGAACATGAAGTGGAAAGTGGTATACTAAATTTCAGCTTCAAAGGAAACGCCTTAAAGTTGCAAATCAGAGGCGCAGGTCTTTGAAGAGGCGTTCGAAAATTCTGCGTCTCTTCGTTAAACAGTCACTCTCTCGAAACTTCTGCGCCACATCTCGCTCTTTGATTTGCTCTCCGGAGACGTTGCTTTGTGCCATCTCTGTCGACGGCATGTTGTCCTGTTACAAAGCCCAATTTTGTGCATTCTGAAAATTTTCGCCCGATTGTAGCCAATATATCAGGAGAACATGAATTGGATGGAGGTACACTAGATTTCAGCTTCAAAGGCATCGCCTTAAAGTTGCAAATAAGAGGCGCAGGCCTTTCAAGAGGCGTTCGAAAATTCTGCGGCTCTTCGTTAAACAGTCACTGTCTCGAAACATCTGCGCCACATCTCGCTCTTTGATTTGCTCTCCGGAGATGTTACATTGTGCCATTTCTTTCGACGGCATGTTCTCCTGTTACAAAGTCCAATTTTGTGCATTCTGAAAATTTTCGCCAGATTTTGGCCAATATATCAGGAGAACATGAAGTGGAAGGAGGTATACTAGACTTCAACTTCAAAGGCATCGCCTTAAAGTTGCAATTAAGAGGCGCATGCCTTTCAAGAGGCGTTCGAAAATTCTGCGTCTCTTCGTTAAACAGTCACTGTCTCGAAACATCTGCGCCATATCTCGCTCTTTGATTTGCTCTCCGGAGATGTTACATTGTGCCATCTCTTTCGACGGCATGTTCTCCTGTTACAAAGCCCAATTTTGTGCAATCTGAAAATTTTCGCCAGATTTTGGCCAACATATCAGGAGAACATGAATTGGAATGAGGTATACTAAATTTCAGATTCAAAGGCATCGCATTAAAGTTGCAAATAAGAGGCGCGGGCCTTTCAAGAGGCGTTCTAAAATTCTGCGTCTCTTCGTTAAACAGTCACTCTCTCGAAACTTCTGCGCCACTTCTCGCTCTTTGATTTGCTCTCCGGAGACGTTACTTTGTGCCATCTCTGTCGACGGCATGTTGTCCTGTTACAAAGTCCAATTTTGTGCATTCTGAAAATTTTCGCCATATTTTGGCCAATATATCAGGAGAACATGAAGTGGAAAGTGGTATACTAAATTTCAGCTTCAAAGGAAACGCCTTAAAGTTGCAAATCAGAGGCGCAGGTCTTTGAAGAGGCGTTCGAAAATTCTGCGTCTCTTCGTTAAACAGTCACTCTCTCGAAACTTCTGCGCCACTTCTCGCTCTTTGATTTGCTCTCCGGAGACGTTACTTTGTGCCATCTCTGTCGACGGCATGTTGTCCTGTTACAAAGCCCAATCTTGTGCATTCTGAAAATTTTCGCCAGATTGTGGCCAATATATCAAGAGAACATGAAGTAGAAGGAGGCACACTAGATTTCAGCTTCAAAGGCATCGCCTTAAAGTTGCAAATAAGAGGCGCAGGCCTTTCAAGAGACGTTCGAAAATTCTGCGGCTCTTCGTTAAACAGTCACTGTCGCGAAACATCTGCGCCACTTCTCGCACTTTGATTTGCTCTCCGGAGACGTTACTTTGTGCCATCTCTGTCGACGGCATGTTGTCCTGTTACAAAGCCCAATTTTGTGCATTCTGAAAATTTTCGCCAGATTGTGGCCAATATATCAGGAGAACATGAAGTGGAAGGAGGTATACTAGATTTCAGCTTCAAAGGCATCGCCTTAAAGTTGCAAATAAGAGGCGCATGCCTTTCAAGAGGCGTTCGAAATTTCTGCGCCTCTTCGTTAAACAGTCACTGTCTCGAAACTTCTGCGCCACTTCTCGCTCTTTGATTTGCTCTCCGGAGACGTTACGTTGTGCCATCTCTTTCGACGGCATGTTCTCCTGTTACAAAGTCCAATTTTGTGCATTCTGAAAATTTTCGCCAGATTTTGGCCAATATATCAGGAGAACATGAAGTGGAAAGTGGTATACTAAATTTCAGCTTCAAAGGAAACGCCTTAAAGTTGCAAATCAGAGGCGCAGGTCTTTGAAGAGGCGTTCGAAAATTCTGCGTCTCTTCGTTAAACAGTCACTCTCTCGAAACTTCTGCGCCACATCTCGCTCTTTGATTTGCTCTCCGGAGACGTTGCTTTGTGCCATCTCTGTCGACGGCATGTTGTCCTGTTACAAAGCCCAATTTTGTGCATTCTGAAAATTTTCGCCCGATTGTAGCCAATATATCAGGAGAACATGAATTGGATGGAGGTACACTAGATTTCAGCTTCAAAGGCATCGCCTTAAAGTTGCAAATAAGAGGCGCAGGCCTTTCAAGAGGCGTTCGAAAATTCTGCGGCTCTTCGTTAAACAGTCACTGTCTCGAAACATCTGCGCCACATCTCGCTCTTTGATTTGCTCTCCGGAGATGTTACATTGTGCCATTTCTTTCGACGGCATGTTCTCCTGTTACAAAGTCCAATTTTGTGCATTCTGAAAATTTTCGCCAGATTTTGGCCAATATATCAGGAGAACATGAAGTGGAAGGAGGTATACTAGACTTCAACTTCAAAGGCATCGCCTTAAAGTTGCAATTAAGAGGCGCATGCCTTTCAAGAGGCGTTCGAAAATTCTGCGTCTCTTCGTTAAACAGTCACTGTCTCGAAACATCTGCGCCATATCTCGCTCTTTGATTTGCTCTCCGGAGATGTTACATTGTGCCATCTCTTTCGACGGCATGTTCTCCTGTTACAAAGCCCAATTTTGTGCAATCTGAAAATTTTCGCCAGATTTTGGCCAACATATCAGGAGAACATGAATTGGAATGAGGTATACTAAATTTCAGATTCAAAGGCATCGCATTAAAGTTGCAAATAAGAGGCGCGGGCCTTTCAAGAGGCGTTCTAAAATTCTGCGTCTCTTCGTTAAACAGTCACTGTCTCGAAACTTCTGCGCCACTTCTCGCTCTTTGATTTGCTCTCCGGAGACGTTACTTTGTACCATCTCTTTCGACGGCATGTTCGCCTGTTACAAAGCCCAATTTTGTGCAATCTGAAAATTTTCGCCAGATTTTGGCCAACATATCAGGAGAACATGAATTGGAATGAGGTATACTAAATTTCAGCTTCAAAGGCATCGCATTAAAGTTGCAAATAAGAGGCGCGGGCCTTTCAAGAGGCGTTCTAAAATTCTGCGTCTCTTCGTTAAACAGTCACTGTCTCGAAACATCTGCGCCACATCTCGCTCTTTGATTTGCTCTCCGGAGATGTTACATTGTGCCATCTCTTTCGACGGCATGTTCTCCTGTTACAAAGTCCAATTTTGTGCATTCTGAAAATTTTCGCCAGATTTTGGACAATATATCAGGAGAACATGAAGTGGAAGGAGGTATACTAGATTTCAGCTTCAAAGGCATCGCCTTAAAGTTGCAAATAAGAGGCGCATGCCTTTCAAGAGGCGTTCGTAAATTCTGCGTCTCTTCGTTAAACAGTCACTGTTGCGAAACATCTGCGCCACTTCTCGCTCTTTGATTTGCTCTCCGGAGACGTTACTTTGTGCCATCTCTGTCGACGGCATGTTGTCCTGTTACAAAGCCCAATTTTGTGCATTCTGAAAATTTTCGCCAGATTGTGGCCAATATATCAGGAGAACATGAATTGGAAGGAGGTACACTAGATTTCATCTGCAAAGGCATCGCCTTAATGTTGCAAATAAGAGGCGCAGGCCTTTCAAGAGGCGTTCGAAAATTCTGCGTCTCTTCGTTAAACAGTCACTGTCTCGAAACATCTGCGCCACATTTCGCTCCTTGATTTGCTCTCCGGAGACGTTGCTTTGTGCCATCTCTGTCGACGGCATGTTGTCCTGTTACAAAGTCCAATTTTGTGCATTCTGAAAATTTTCGCCAGATTTTGGCCTATATATCAGGAGAACATGAAGTGGAAAGTGGTATACTAAATTTCAGCTTCAAAGGAAACGCCTTAATGTTGCAAATCAGAAGCGCAGGTCTTTGAAGAGGCGTTCTAAAATTCTGCGGTTCTTCGTTAAACAGTCACTGTCTCGAAACTTCTGCGCCACTTCTCGCTCTTTGATTTGCTCTCCGGAGACGTTACTTTGTGCCATCTCTGTCGACGGCATGTTGTCCTGTTACAAAGCCCAATCTTGTGCATACTGAAAATTTTCTCCAGATTGTGGCCAATATATCAGGAGAACATGAAGTAGAAGGAGGTACACTAGATTTCAGCTTCAAAGGCATCGCCTTAAAGTTGCAAATAAGAGGCGCAGGCCTTTCAAGAGGCGTTCTAAAATTCTGCGTCTCTTCGTTAAACAGTCACTGTCTCGAAACATCTGCGCCACTTCTCGCTCTTTGATTTGCTCTCCGGAGACGTTACGTTGTGCCATCTCTTTCGACGGCATGTTCTCCTGTTACAAAGTCCAATTTTGTGCATTCTGAAAATTTTCGCCCGATTGTGGCCAATATATCAGGAGAACATGAATTGGAAGGAGGTACACTAGATTTCAGCTCCAAAGGCATCGCATTAAAGTTGCAAATCAGAGGCGCAGGCCTTTGAAGAGGCGTTCGAAAATTCTGCGTCTCTTCGTTAAACAGTCCCTGTCTCGAAACTTCTGCGCCACTTCTCGCTCTTTGATTTGCTCTCCGGAGACGTTACTTTGTGCCATCTCTGTCGACGGCATGTTGTCCTGTTACAAAGCCCAATTTTGTGCATTCTGAAAATTTTCGCCCGATTGTGGCCAATATATCAGGAGAACATGAATTGGAAGGAGGTACACTAGATTTCAGCTTCAAAGGCATCGCCTTAAAGTTGCAAATAAGAGGCGCAGGCCTTTCAAGAGGCGTTCGAAAATTTTGCGACTCTTCGTTAAACAGTCACTGTCTCGAAACATCTGCGCCACATCTCGCTCTTTGATTTGCTCTCCGGAGACGTTGCTTTGTGCCATCTCTGTCGACGGCATGTTGTCCTGTTACAAAGCCCAATTTTGTGCATTCTGAAAATTTTCGCCCGATTGTAGCCAATATATCAGGAGAACATGAATTGGATGGAGGTACACTAGATTTCAGCTTCAAAGGCATCGCCTTAAAGTTGCAAATAAGAGGCGCAGGCCTTTCAAGAGGCGTTCGAAAATTCTGCGGCTCTTCGTTAAACAGTCACTGTCTCGAAACATCTGCGCCACTTCTCGCTCTTTGATTTGCTCTCCGGAGACGTTACTTTGTGCCATCTCTGTCGACGGCATGTTGTCCTGTTACAAAGCCCAATCTTGTGCATACTGAATATTTTCGCCAGATTGTGGCCAATATATCAGGAGAACATGAAGTAGAAGGAGGTACACTAGATTTCAGCTTCAAAGGCATCGCCTTAAAGTTGCAAATAAGAGGCGCAGGCCTTTCACGAGGCGTTCTAAAATTCTGCGTCTCTTCGTTAAACAGTCACTGTCTCGAAACATCTGCGCCACATCTCGCTCTTTGATTTGCTCTCCGGAGACGTTGCTTTGTGCCATCTCTATCGACGGCATGTTGTCCTGTTACAAAGCCCAATTTTGTGCATTCTGAAAATTTTCGCCAGATTGTGGCCAATATATCAGGAGAGCATGAATTGGAAGGAGGTACACTAGATTTCAGCTTCAAAGGCATCGCCTTAAAGTTGCAAATAAGAGGCGCAGGCCTTTCAAGAGGCGTTCGAAAATTTTGCGACTCTTCGTTAAACAGTCACTGTCTCGAAACATCTGCGCCACATCTCGCTCTTTGATTTGCTCTCCGGAGACGTTGCTTTGTGCCATCTCTGTCGACGGCATGTTGTCCTGTTACAAAGCCCAATTTTGTGCATTCTGAAAATTTTCGCCCGATTGTAGCCAATATATCAGGAGAACATGAATTGGATGGAGGTACACTAGATTTCAGCTTCAAAGGCATCGCCTTAAAGTTGCAAATAAGAGGCGCAGGCCTTTCAAGAGGCGTTCGAAAATTCTGCGGCTCTTCGTTAAACAGTCACTGTCTCGAAATATCTGCGCCACTTCTCGCTCTTTGATTTGCTCTCCGGAGACGTTACTTTGTGCCATCTCTGTCGACGGCATGTTGTCCTGTTACAAAGCCCAATCTTGTGCATACTGAAAATTTTCGCCAGATTGTGGCCAATATATCAGGAGAACATGAAGTAGAAGGAGGTACACTAGATTTCAGCTTCAAAGGCATCGCCTTAAAGTTGCAAATAAGAGGCGCAGGCCTTTCACGAGGCGTTCTAAAATTCTGCGTCTCTTCGTTAAACAGTCACTGTCTCGAAACATCTGCGCCAATTCTCGCTCTTTGATTTGCTCTCCGGAGACGTTACGTTGTGCCATCTCTTTCGACGGCATGTTCTCCTGTTACAAAGTCCAATTTTGTGCATTCTGAAAATTTTCGCCCTATTGTGGCCAATATATCAGGAGAACATGAATTGGAAGGAGGTACACTAGATTTCAGCTCCAAAGGCATCGCATTAAAGTTGCAAATAAGAGGCGCGGGCCTTTCAAGAGGCGTTCTAAAATTTTGCGTCTCTTCGTTAAACAGTCACTGTCTCCAAACATCTGCGCCACTTCTCGCTCTTTGATTTGCTCTCCGGAGACGTTACGTTGTGCCATCTCTTTCGACGGCATGTTCTCCTGTTACAAAGTCCAATTTTGTGCATTCTGAAAATTTTCGCCCTATTGTGGCCAATATATCAGGAGAACATGAATTGGAAGGAGGTACACTAGATTTCAGCTCCAAAGGCATCGCATTAAAGTTGCAAATAAGAGGCGCGGGCCTTTCAAGAGGCGTTCTAAAATTTTGCGTCTCTTCGTTAAACAGTCACTGTCTCCAAACATCTGCGCCACTTCTCGCTCTTTGATTTGCTCTCCGGAGACGTTACGTTGTGCCATCTCTTTCGACGGCATGTTCTCCTGTTACAAAGCCCAATTTTGTGCATTCTGAAAATTTTCGCCCGATTGTGGCCAATATATCAGGAGAACATGAATTGGAAGGAGGTACACTAGATTTCAGCTTCAAAGGCATCGCCTTAAAGTTGCAAATAAGATGCGCAGGCCTTTCAAGAGGCGTTCGAATATTCTGCGGCTCTTCGTTAAACAGTCACTGTCTCGAAACATCTGCGCCACTTCTCGCTCTTTGATTTGCTCTCCGGAGACGTTACTTTGTGCCATCTCTGTCGACGGCATGTTGTCCTGTTACTAAGCCCAATCTTGTGCATTCTGAAATTTTTCGCCAGATTGTGGCCAATATATCAAGAGAACATGAAGTAGAAGGAGGCACACTAGATTTCAGCTTCAAAGGCATCGCCTTAAAGTTGCAAATAAGAGGCGCAGGCCTTTCAAGAGGCGTTCGAAAATTCTGCGTCTCTTCGTTAAACAGTCACTGCCTCGAAACATCTGCGCCACATCTCGCTCTTTGATTTGCTCTCCGGAGACGTTGCTTTGTGCCATCTCTGTCGACGGCATGTTGTCCTGTTACAAAGCCCAATTTTGTGCATTCTGAAAATTTTCGCCAGATTGTGGCCAATATATCAGGAGAGCATGAATTGCAAGGAGGTACACTAGATTTCAGCTTCAAAGGCATCGCCTTAAAGTTGCAAATAAGAGGCGCAGGCCTTTCAAGAGGCGTTCGAAAATTTTGCGTCTCTTCGTTAAACAGTCACTGTCTCGAAACATCTGCGCCACATCTCGCTCTTTGATTTGCTCTCCGGAGACGTTGCTTTGTGCCATCTCTGTCGACGGCATGTTGTCCTGTTACAAAGCCCAATTTTGTGCATTCTGAAAATTTTCGCCCGATTGTAGCCAATATATCAGGAGAACATGAATTGGATGGAGGTACACTAGATTTCAGCTTCAAAGGCATCGCCTTAAAGTTGCAAATAAGAGGCGCAGGCCTTTCAAGAGGCGTTCGAAAATTCTGCGGCTCTTCGTTAAACAGTCACTGTCTCGAAACATCTGCGCCACTTCTCGCTCTTTGATTTGCTCTCCGGAGACGTTACATTGTGCCATCTCTGTCGACGGCATGTTGTCCTGTTACAAAGCCCAATCTTGTGCATACTGAAAATTTTCGCCAGATTGTGGCCAATATATCAGGAGAACATGAAGTAGAAGGAGGTACACTAGATTTCAGCTTCAAAGGCATCGCCTTAAAGTTGCAAATAAGAGGCGCAGGCCTTTCAAGAGGCGTTCGAATATTCTGCGGCTCTTCGTTAAACAGTCACTGTCTCGAAACATCTGCGCCACTTCTCGGTCTTTGATTTGCTCTCCGGAGACGTTACTTTGTGCCATCTCTGTCGACGGCATGTTGTCCTGTTACTAAGCCCAATCTTGTGCATTCTGAAATTTTTCGCCAGATTGTGGCCAATATATCAAGAGAACATGAAGTAGAAGGAGGCACACTAGATTTCAGCTTCAAAGGCATCGCCTTAAAGTTGCAAATAAGAGGCGCAGGCCTTTCAAGAGGCGTTCGAAAATTCTGCGTCTCTTCGTTAAACAGTCACTGCCTCGAAACATCTGCGCCACATCTCGCTCTTTGATTTGCTCTCCGGAGACGTTGCTTTGTGCCATCTCTGTCGACGGCATGTTGTCCTGTTACAAAGCCCAATTTTGTGCATTCTGAAAATTTTCGCCAGATTGTGGCCAATATATCAGGAGAGCATGAATTGGAAGGAGGTACACTAGATTTCAGCTTCAAAGGCATCGCCTTAAAGTTGCAAATAAGAGGCGCAGGCCTTTCAAGAGGCGTTCGAAAATTTTGCGTCTCTTCGTTAAACAGTCACTGTCTCGAAACATCTGCGCCACATCTCGCTCTTTGATTTGCTCTCCGGAGACGTTGCTTTGTGCCATCTCTGTCGACGGCATGTTGTCCTGTTACAAAGCCCAATTTTGTGCATTCTGAAAATTTTCGCCCGATTGTAGCCAATATATCAGGAGAACATGAATTGGATGGAGGTACACTAGATTTCAGCTTCAAAGGCATCGCCTTAAAGTTGCAAATAAGAGGCGCAGGCCTTTCAAGAGGCGTTCGAAAATTCTGCGGCTCTTCGTTAAACAGTCACTGTCTCGAAACATCTGCGCCACTTCTCGCTCTTTGATTTGCTCTCCGGAGACGTTACTTTGTGCCATCTCTGTCGACGGCATGTTGTCCTGTTACAAAGCCCAATCTTGTGCATACTGAAAATTTTCGCCAGATTGTGGCCAATATATCAGGAGAACATGAAGTAGAAGGAGGTACACTAGATTTCAGCTTCAAAGGCATCGCCTTAAAGTTGCAAATAAGAGGCGCAGGCCTTTCACGAGGCGTTCTAAAATTCTGCGTCTCTTCGTTAAACAGTCTCTGTCTCGAAACATCTGCGCCACTTCTCGCTCTTTGATTTGCTCTCCGGAGACGTTACGTTGTGCCATCTCTTTCGACGGCATGTTCTCCTGTTACAAAGTCCAATTTTGTGCATTCTGAAAATTTTCGCCCTATTGTGGCCAATATATCAGGAGAACATGAATTGGAAGGAGGTACACTAGATTTCAGCTCCAAAGGCATCGCATTAAAGTTGCAAATAAGAGGCGCGGGCCTTTCAAGAGGCGTTCTAAAATTTTGCGTCTCTTCGTTAAACAGTCACTGTCTCCAAACATCTGCGCCACTTCTCGCTCTTTGATTTGCTCTCCGGAGACGTTACGTTGTGCCATCTCTTTCGACGGCATGTTCTCCTGTTACAAAGTCCAATTTTGTGCATTCTGAAAATTTTCGCCCTATTGTGGCCAATATATCAGGAGAACATGAATTGGAAGGAGGTACACTAGATTTCAGCTCCAAAGGCATCGCATTAAAGTTGCAAATAAGAGGCGCGGGCCTTTCAAGAGGCGTTCTAAAATTTTGCGTCTCTTCGTTAAACAGTCACTGTCTCCAAACATCTGCGCCACTTCTCGCTCTTTGATTTGCTCTCCGGAGACGTTACGTTGTGCCATCTCTTTCGACGGCATGTTCTCCTGTTACAAAGCCCAATTTTGTGCATTCTGAAAATTTTCGCCCGATTGTGGCCAATATATCAGGAGAACATGAATTGGAAGGAGGTACACTAGATTTCAGCTTCAAAGGCATCGCCTTAAAGTTGCAAATAAGATGCGCAGGCCTTTCAAGAGGCGTTCGAATATTCTGCGGCTCTTCGTTAAACAGTCACTGTCTCGAAACATCTGCGCCACTTCTCGCTCTTTGATTTGCTCTCCGGAGACGTTACTTTGTGCCATCTCTGTCGACGGCATGTTGTCCTGTTACTAAGCCCAATCTTGTGCATTCTGAAATTTTTCGCCAGATTGTGGCCAATATATCAAGAGAACATGAAGTAGAAGGAGGCACACTAGATTTCAGCTTCAAAGGCATCGCCTTAAAGTTGCAAATAAGAGGCGCAGGCCTTTCAAGAGGCGTTCGAAAATTCTGCGTCTCTTCGTTAAACAGTCACTGCCTCGAAACATCTGCGCCACATCTCGCTCTTTGATTTGCTCTCCGGAGACGTTGCTTTGTGCCATCTCTGTCGACGGCATGTTGTCCTGTTACAAAGCCCAATTTTGTGCATTCTGAAAATTTTCGCCAGATTGTGGCCAATATATCAGGAGAGCATGAATTGCAAGGAGGTACACTAGATTTCAGCTTCAAAGGCATCGCCTTAAAGTTGCAAATAAGAGGCGCAGGCCTTTCAAGAGGCGTTCGAAAATTTTGCGTCTCTTCGTTAAACAGTCACTGTCTCGAAACATCTGCGCCACATCTCGCTCTTTGATTTGCTCTCCGGAGACGTTGCTTTGTGCCATCTCTGTCGACGGCATGTTGTCCTGTTACAAAGCCCAATTTTGTGCATTCTGAAAATTTTCGCCCGATTGTAGCCAATATATCAGGAGAACATGAATTGGATGGAGGTACACTAGATTTCAGCTTCAAAGGCATCGCCTTAAAGTTGCAAATAAGAGGCGCAGGCCTTTCAAGAGGCGTTCGAAAATTCTGCGGCTCTTCGTTAAACAGTCACTGTCTCGAAACATCTGCGCCACTTCTCGCTCTTTGATTTGCTCTCCGGAGACGTTACATTGTGCCATCTCTGTCGACGGCATGTTGTCCTGTTACAAAGCCCAATCTTGTGCATACTGAAAATTTTCGCCAGATTGTGGCCAATATATCAGGAGAACATGAAGTAGAAGGAGGTACACTAGATTTCAGCTTCAAAGGCATCGCCTTAAAGTTGCAAATAAGAGGCGCAGGCCTTTCACGAGGCGTTCTAAAATTCTGCGTCTCTTCGTTAAACAGTCTCTGTCTCGAAACATCTGCGCCACTTCTCGCTCTTTGATTTGCTCTCCGGAGACGTTACGTTGTGCCATCTCTTTCGACGGCATGTTCTCCTGTTACAAAGTCCAATTTTGTGGATTCTGAAAATTCTCGCCAGATTTTGGCCAATATATCAGGAGAACATGAAGTGGAAAGAGGTATACTAAATTTCAGCTTCAAAGGAAACGCCTTAAAGTTGCAAATCAGAGGCGCAGGCCTTTGAGGAGGCGTTCGAAAATTCTGCGTCTCTTCGTTAAACAGTCACTGTCTCGAAACTTCTGCGCCACTTCTCGCTCTTTGATTTGCTCTCCGGAGACGTTACATTGTGCCATCTCTGTCGACGGCATGTTGTCCTGTTACAAAGCCCAATTTTGTGCATTCTGAAAATTTTCGCCCGATTGTGGCCAATATATCAGGAGAACATGAATTGGAAGGAGGTACACTAGATTTCAGCTTCAAAGGCATCGCCTTAAAGTTGCAAATAAGATGCGCAGGCCTTTCAAGAGGCGTTCGAAAATTCTGCGGCTCTTCGTTAAACATTCACTGTCTCGAAACATCTGCGCCACTTCTCGCTCTTTGATTTGCTCTCCGGAGACGTTACTTTGTGCCATCTCTGTCGACGGCATGTTGTCCTGTTACAAAGCCCAATTTTGTGCATTCTGAAAATTTTCGCCCGATTGTGGCCAATATATCAGGAGAACATGAATTGGAAGGAGGTACACTAGATTTCAGCTTCAAAGGCATCGCCTTAAAGTTGCAAATAAGATGCGCAGGCCTTTCAAGAGGCGTTCGAAAATTCTGCGGCTCTTCGTTAAACAGTCACTGTCTCGAAACATCTGCGCCACTTCTCGCTCCTTGATTTGCTCTCCGGAGACGTTACTTTGTGCCATCTCTGTCGACGGCATGTTGTCCTGTTACAAAGCCCAATCTTGTGCATTCTGAAAATTTTCGCCAGATTGTGGCCAATATATCAAGAGAACATGAAGTAGAAGGAGGTACACTAGATTTCAGCTTCAAAGGCATCGCCTTAAAGTTACAAATAAGAGTCGCAGGCCTTTCAAGAGGCGTTCTAAAATTCTGCGTCTCTTCGTTAAACAGTCACTGTCTCGAAACATCTGCGCCACTTCTCGCTCTTTGATTTGCTCTCCGGAGACGTTACGTTGTGCCATCTCTTTCGACGGCATGTTCTCCTGTTACAAAGTCCAATTTTGTGCATTCTGAAAATTTTCGCCCGATTGTGGCCAATATATCAGGAGAACATGAAGTAGAAGGAGGCACACTAGATTTCAGCTTCAAAGGCATCGCCTTAAAGTTGCAAATAAGAGGCGCAGGCCTTTCAAGAGGCGTTCGAAAATTCTGCGTCTCTTCGTTAAACAGTCACTGTCTCGAAACATCTGCGCCACATCTCGCTCTTTGATTTGCTCTCCGGAGACGTTGCTTTGTGCCATCTCTGTCGACGGCATGTTGTCCTGTTACAAAGCCCAATTTTGTGCATTCTGAAAATTTTCGCCAGATTGTGGCCAATATATCAGGAGAGCATGAATTGGAAGGAGGTACACTAGATTTCAGCTTCAAAGGCATCGCCTTAAAGTTGCAAATAAGAGGCGCAGGCCTTTCAAGAGGCGTTCGAAAATTTTGCGTCTCTTCGTTAAACAGTCACTGTCTCGAAACATCTGCGCCACATCTCGCTCTTTGATTTGCTCTCCGGAGACGTTGCTTTGTGCCATCTCTGTCGACGGCATGTTGTCCTGTTACAAAGCCCAATTTTGTGCATTCTGAAAATTTTCGCCCGATTGTAGCCAATATATCAGGAGAACATGAATTGGATGGAGGTACACTAGATTTCAGCTTCAAAGGCATCGCCTTAAAGTTGCAAATAAGAGGCGCAGGCCTTTCAAGAGGCGTTCGAAAATTCTGCGGCTCTTCGTTAAACAGTCACTCTCTCGAAACTTCTGCGCCACTTCTCGCTCTTTGATTTGCTCTCCGGAGACGTTACTTTGTGCCATCTCTGTCGACGGCATGTTGTCCTGTTACAAAGCCCAATCTTGTGCATACTGAAAATTTTCGCCAGATTGTGGCCAATATATCAGGAGAACATGAAGTAGAAGGAGGTACACTAGATTTCAGCTTCAAAGGCATCGCCTTAAAGTTGCAAATAAGAGGCGCAGGCCTTTCACGAGGCGTTCTAAAATTCTGCGTCTCTTCGTTAAACAGTCACTGTCTCGAAACATCTGCGCCACTTCTCGCTCTTTGATTTGCTCTCCGGAGACGTTACGTTGTGCCATCTCTTTCGACGGCATGTTCTCCTGTTACAAAGTCCAATTTTGTGGATTCTGAAAATTCTCGCCAGATTTTGGCCAATATATCAGGAGAACATGAAGTGGAAAGAGGTATACTAAATTTCAGCTTCAAAGGAAACGCCTTAAAGTTGCAAATAAGAGGCGCAGGCCTTTCAAGAGGCGTTCGAAAATTCTGCGTCTCTTCGTTAAACAGTCACTGTCTCGAAACATCTGCGCCACATCTCGCTCTTTGATTTGCTCTCCGGAGACGTTGCTTTGTGCCATCTCTGTCGACGGCATGTTGTCCTGTTACAAAGTCCAATTTTGTGCATTCTGAAAATTTTCGCCAGATTTTGGCCAATATATCAGGAGAACATGAAGTGGAAAGTGGTATACTAAATTTCAGCTTCAAAGGAAACGCCTTAAAGTTGCAAATCAGAGGCGCAGGTCTTTGAAGAGGCGTTCGAAAATTCTGCGTCTCTTCGTTAAACAGTCACTCTCTCGAAACTTCTGCGCCACTTCTCGCTCTTTGATTTGCTCTCCGGAGACGTTACTTTGTGCCATCTCTGTCGACGGCATGTTGTCCTGTTACAAAGCCCAATCTTGTGCATTCTGAAAATTTTCGCCAGATTGTGGCCAATATATCAAGAGAACATGAAGTAGAAGGAGGCACACTAGATTTCAGCTTCAAAGGCATCGCCTTAAAGTTGCAAATAAGAGGCGCAGGCCTTTCAAGAGACGTTCGAAAATTCTGCGGCTCTTCGTTAAACAGTCACTGTCGCGAAACATCTGCGCCACTTCTCGCACTTTGATTTGCTCTCCGGAGACGTTACTTTGTGCCATCTCTGTCGACGGCATGTTGTCCTGTTACAAAGCCCAATTTTGTGCATTCTGAAAATTTTCGCCAGATTGTGGCCAATATATCAGGAGAACATGAAGTGGAAGGAGGTATACTAGATTTAAGCTTCAAAGGCATCGCCTTAAAGTTGCAAATAAGAGGCGCATGCCTTTCAAGAGGCGTTCGAAATTTCTGCGCCTCTTCGTTAAACAGTCACTGTCTCGAAACTTCTGCGCCACTTCTCGCTCTTTGATTTGCTCTCCGGAGACGTTACGTTGTGCCATCTCTTTCGACGGCATGTTCTCCTGTTACAAAGTCCAATTTTGTGCATTCTGAAAATTTTCGCCAGATTTTGGCCAATATATCAGGAGAACATGAAGTGGAAAGAGGTATACTAGATTTCAGCTTCAAAGGCATCGCCTTAAAGTTGCAAATAAGAGGCGCATGCATTTCAAGAGGCGTTCGAAAATTCTGCGTCTCTTCGTTAAACAGTCACTGTCTCGAAACATCTGCGCCACATCTCGCTCTTTGATTTGCTCTCCGGAGATGTTACATTGTGCCATTTCTTTCGACGGCATGTTCTCCTGTTACAAAGTCCAATTTTGTGCATTCTGAAAATTTTCGCCAGATTTTGGCCAATATATCAGGAGAACATGAAGTGGAAGGAGGTATACTAGATTTCAGCTTCAAAGGCATCGCCTTAAAGTTGCAATTAAGAGGCGCATGCCTTTCAAGAGGCGTTCGAAAATTCTGCGTCTCTTCGTTAAACAGTCACTGTCTCGAAACATCTGCGCCATATCTCGCTCTTTGATTTGCTCTCCGGAGATGTTACATTGTGCCATCTCTTTCGACGGTATGTTCTCCTGTTACAAAGCCCAATTTTGTGCAATCTGAAAATTTTCGCCAGATTTTGGCCAATATATCAGGAGAACATGAAGTGGAAAGTGGTATACTAAATTTCAGCTTCAAAGGAAACGCCTTAAAGTTGCAAATCAGAGGCGCAGGTCTTTGAAGAGGCGTTCGAAAATTCTGCGTCTCTTCGTTAAACAGTCACTCTCTCGAAACTTCTGCGCCACTTCTCGCTCTTTGATTTGCTCTCCGGAGACGTTACTTTGTGCCATCTCTGTCGACGGCATGTTGTCCTGTTACAAAGCCCAATCTTGTGCATTCTGAAAATTTTCGCCAGATTGTGGCCAATATATCAAGAGAACATGAAGTAGAAGGAGGCACACTAGATTTCAGCTTCAAAGGCATCCCCTTAAAGTTGCAAATAAGAGGCGCAGGCCTTTCAAGAGACGTTCGAAAATTCTGCGGCTCTTCGTTAAACAGTCACTGTCTCGAAACTTCTGCGCCACTTCTCGCTCTTTGATTTGCTCTCCGGAGACGTTACTTTGTGCCATCTCTGTCGACGGCATGTTGTCCTGTTACAAAGCCCAATTTTGTGCATTCTGAAAATTTTCGCCCGATTGTGTCCAATATATCAGGAGAACATGAATTGGAAGGAGGTACACTAGATTTCAGCTTCAAAGGCATCGCCTTAAAGTTGCAAATAAGATGCGCAGGCCTTTCAAGAGGCGTTCGAAAATTCTGCGGCTCTTCGTTAAACAGTCACTGTCTCGAAACATCTGCGCCACTTCTCGCCCTTTGATTTGCTCTCCGGAGACGTTACTTTGTGCCATCTCTGTCGACGGCATGTTGTCCTGTTACAAAGCCCAATCTTGTGCATTCTGAAAATTTTCGCCAGATTGTGGCCAATATATCAAGAGAACATGAAGTAGAAGGAGGCACACTAGATTTCAGCTTCAAAGGCATCGCCTTAAAGTTGCAAATAAGAGGCGCAGGCCTTTCAAGAGGCGTTCGAAAATTCTGCGTCTCTTCGTTAAACAGTCACTGTCTCGAAACATCTGCGCCACATCTCGCTCTTTGATTTGCTCTCCGGAGACGTTGCTTTGTACCATCTGTGTCGACGGCATGTTGTCCTGTTACAAAGTCCAATTTTGTGCATTCTGAAAATTTTCGCCAGATTTTGGCCAATATATCAGGAGAACATGAAGTCGAAAGTGGTATACTAAAATTCAGCTTCAAAGGAAACGCCTTAAAGTTGCAAATCAGAGGCGCAGGTCTTTGAAGAGGCGTTCGAAAATTCTGCGTCTCTTCGTTAAACAGTCACTCTCTCGAAACTTCTGCGCCACTTCTCGCTCTTTGATTTGCTCTCCGGAGGCGTTACTTTGTGCCATCTCTGTCGACGGCATGTTGTCCTGTTACAAAGCCCAATCTTGTGCATTCTGAAAATTTTCGCCAGATTGTGGCCAATATATCAAGAGAACATGAAGTAGAAGGAGGCACACTAGATTTCAGCTTCAAAGGCATCGCCTTAAAGTTGCAAATAAGAGGCGCAGGCCTTTCAAGAGGCGTTCGAAAATTTTGCGTCTCTTCGTTAAACAGTCACTGTCTCGAAACATCTGCGCCACATCTCGCTCTTTGATTTGCTCTCCGGAGACGTTGCTTTGTGCCATCTCTGTCGACGGCATGTTGTCCTGTTACAAAGCCCAATTTTGTGCATTCTGAAAATTTTCGCCAGATTGTGGCCAATATATCAGGAGAACATGAAGTAGAAGGAGGTACACTAGATTTCAGCTTCAAAGGCATCGCCTTAAAGTTGCAAATAAGAGGCGCAGGCCTTTCACGAGGCGTTCTAAAATTCTGCGTCTCTTCGTTAAACAGTCACTGTCTCGAAACATCTGCGCCACTTCTCGCTCTTTGATTTGCTCTCCGGAGACGTTACGTTGTGCCATCTCTTTCGACGGCATGTTCTCCTGTTACAAAGTCCAATTTTGTGCATTCTGAAAATTCTCGCCAGATTTTGGCCAATATATCAGGAGAACATGAAGTAGAAGGAGGCACACTAGATTTCAGCTTCAAAGGCATCGCATTAAAGTTGCAAATAAGAGGCGCGGGCCTTTCAAGAGGCGTTCTAAAATTCTGCGTCTCTTCGTTAAACAGTCACTGTCTCGAAACATCTGCGCCATATCTCGCTCTTTGATTTGCTCTCCGGAGATGTTACATTGTGCCATCTCTTTCGACGGCATGTTCTCCTGTTACAAAGCCCAATTTTGTGCAATCTGAAAATTTTCGCCAGATTTTGGCCAACATATCAGGAGAACATGAATTGGAATGAGGTATACTAAATATCAGATTCAAAGGCATCGCATTAAAGTTGCAAATAAGAGGCGCGGGCCTTTCAAGAGGCGTTCTAAAATTCTGCGTCTCTTCGTTAAACAGTCACTGTCTCGAAACTTCTGCGCCACTTCTCGCTCTTTGATTTGCTCTCCGGAGACGTTACTTTGTACCATCTCTTTCGACGGCATGTTCGCCTGTTACAAAGCCCAATTTTGTGCAATCTGAAAATTTTCGCCAGATTTTGGCCAACATATCAGGAGAACATGAATTGGAATGAGGTATACTAAATTTCAGCTTCAAAGGCATCGCATTAAAGTTGCAAATAAGAGGCGCGGGCCTTTCAAGAGGCGTTCTAAAATTCTGCGTCTCTTCGTTAAACAGTCACTGTCTCGAAACTTCTGCGCCACTTCTCGCTCTTTGATTTGCTCTCCGGAGACGTTACTTTGTGCCATCTCTGTCGACGGCATGTTGTCCTGTTACAAAGCCCAATTTTGTGCATTCTGAAAATTTTCGCCAGATTGTGGCCAAAATATCAGGAGAACATGAATTGGAAGGAGGTACACTAGATTTCATCTGCAAAGGCATCGCCTTAAAGTTGCAAATAAGAGGCGCAGGCCTTTCAAGAGGCGTTCGAAAATTCTGCGTCTCTTCGTTAAACAGTCACTGTCTCGAAACTTCTGCGCCACTTCTCGCTCTTTGATTTGCTCTCCGGAGACGTTACTTTGTGCCATCTCTGTCGGCGGCATGTTGTCCTGTTACAAAGCCCAATTTTGTGCATTCTGAAAATTTTCGCCCGATTGTAGCCAATATATCATTAGAACATGAATTGGATGGAGGTACACTAGATTTCAGCTTCAAAGGCATCGCCTTAAAGTTGCAAATAAGAGGCGCAGGCCTTTCAAGAGGCGTTCGAAAATTCTGCGGCTCTTCGTTAAACAGTCACTGTCTCGAAACATCTGCGCCACTTCTCGCTCTTTGATTTGCTCTCCGGAGACGTTACTTTGTGCCATCTCTGTCGACGGCATGTTGTCCTGTTACAAAGCCCAATCTTGTGCATACTGAAAATTTTCTCCAGATTGTGGCCAATATATCAGGAGAACATGAAGTAGAAGGAGGTACACTAGATTTCAGCTTCAAAGGAAACGCCTTAATGTTGCAAATCAGAAGCGCAGGCCTTTCAAGAGGCGTTCGAAAATTCTGCGGCTCTTCGTTAAACAGTCACTGTCTCGAAACATCTGCGCCACATCTCGCTCTTTGATTTGCTCTCCGGAGATGTTACATTGTGCCATTTCTTTCGACGGCATGTTCTCCTGTTACAAAGTCCAATTTTGTGCATTCTGAAAATTTTCGCCAGATTTTGGCCAATATATCAGGAGAACATGAAGTGGAAGGAGGTATACTAGACTTCAACTTCAAAGGCATCGCCTTAAAGTTGCAATTAAGAGGCGCATGCCTTTCAAGAGGCGTTCGAAAATTCTGCGGCTCTTCGTTAAACAGTCACTGTCGCGAAACATCTGCGCCACTTCTCGCACTTTGATTTGCTCTCCGGAGACGTTACTTTGTGCCATCTCTGTCGACGGCATGTTGTCCTGTTACAAAGCCCAATTTTGTGCATTCTGAAAATTTTCGCCAGATTGTGGCCAATATATCAGGAGAACATGAAGTGGAAGGAGGTATACTAGATTTCAGCTTCAAAGGCATCGCCTTAAAGTTGCAAATAAGAGGCGCATGCCTTTCAAGAGGCGTTCGAAATTTCTGCGCCTCTTCGTTAAACAGTCACTGTCTCGAAACTTCTGCTCCACTTCTCGCTCTTTGATTTGCTCTCCGGAGACGTTACGTTGTGCCATCTCTTTCGACGGCATGTTCTCCTGTTACAAAGTCCAATTTTGTGCATTCTGAAAATTTTCGCCAGATTTTGGCCAATATATCAGGAGAACATGAAGTGGAAAGAGGTATACTAGATTTCAGCTTCAAAGGCATCGCCTTAAAGTTGCAAATAAGAGGCGCATGCATTTCAAGAGGCGTTCGAAAATTCTGCGTCTCTTCGTTAAACAGTCACTGTCTCGAAACTTCTGCGCCACTTCTCGCTCTTTGATTTGCTCTCCGGAGACGTTACTTTGTGCCATCTCTGTCGACGGCATGTTGTCCTGTTACAAAGCCCAATTTTGTGCATTCTGAAAATTTTCGCCCGATTGTGGCCAATATATCAGGAGAACATGAATTGGAAGGAGGTACACTAGATTTCAGCTTCAAAGGCATCGCCTTAAAGTTGCAAATAAGATGCGCAGGCCTTTCAAGAGGCGTTCGAAAATTCTGCGGCTCTTCGTTAAACAGTCACTATCTCGAAACATATGCGCCACTTCTCGCTCTTTGATTTGCTCTCCGGAGACGTTACTTTGTGCCATCTCTGTCGACGGCATGTTGTCCTGTTACAAAGCCCAATCTTGTGCATTCTGATAATTTTCGCCAGATTGTGGCCAATATATCAAGAGAACATGAAGTAGAAGGAGGCACACTAGATTTCAGCCTCAAAGGCATCGCCTTAAAGTTGCAAATAAGAGGCGCAGGCCTTTCAAGAGGCGTTCGAAAATTCTGCGTCTCTTCGTTAAACAGTCACTGTCTCGAAACATCTGCGCCACATCTCGCTCTTTGATTTGCTCTCCGGAGACGTTGCTTTGTACCATCTCTGTCGACGGCATGTTGTCCTGTTACAAAGTCCAATTTTGTGCATTCTGAAAATTTTCGCCAGATTTTGGCCAATATATCAAGAGAACATGAAGTCGAAAGTGGTATACTAAATTTCAGCTTCAAAGGAAACGCCTTAAAGTTGCAAATCAGAGGCGCAGGTCTTTGAAGAGGCGTTCGAAAATTCTGCGTCTCTTCGTTAAACAGTCACTCTCTCGAAACTTCTGCGCCACTTCTCGCTCTTTGATTTGCTCTCCGGAGACGTTACTTTGTGCCATCTCTGTCGACGGCATGTTGTCCTGTTACAAAGCCCAATCTTGTGCATTCTGAAAATTTTCGCCAGATTGTGGCCAATATATCAAGAGAACATGAAGTAGAAGGAGGCACACTAGATTTCAGCTTCAAAGTCATCGCCTTAAAGTTGCAAATAAGAGGCGCAGGCCTTTCAAGAGGCGTTCGAAAATTTTGCGTCTCTTCGTTAAACAGTCACTGTCTCGAAACATCTGCGCCACATCTCGCTCTTTGATTTGCTCTCCGGAGACGTTGCTTTGTGCCATCTCTGTCGACGGCATGTTGTCCTGTTACAAAGCCCAATTTTGTGCATTCTGAAAATTTTCGCCCGATTGTAGCCAATATATCAGGAGAACATGAATTGGATGGAGGTACACTAGATTTCAGCTTCAAAGGCATCGCCTTAAAGTTGCAAATAAGAGGCGCAGGCCTTTCAAGAGGCGTTCGAAAATTCTGCGGCTCTTCGTTAAACAGTCACTGTCTCGAAACATCTGCGCCACATCTCGCTCTTTGATTTGCTCTCCGGAGATGTTACATTGTGCCATTTCTTTCGACGGCATGTTCTCCTGTTACAAAGTCCAATTTTGTGCATTCTGAAAATTTTCGCCAGATTTTGGCCAACATATCAGGAGAACATGAATTGGAATGAGGTATACTAAATTTCAGCTTCAAAGGCATCGCATTAAAGTTGCAAATAAGAGGCGCGGGCCTTTCAAGAGGCGTTCTAAAATTCTGCGTCTCTTCGTTAAACAGTCACTGTCTCGAAACATCTGCGCCACATCTCGCTCTTTGATTTGCTCTCCGGAGATGTTACATTGTGCCATCTCTTTCGACGGCATGTTCTCCTGTTACAAAGTCCAATTTTGTGCATTCTGAAAATTTTCGCCAGATTTTGGACAATATATCAGGAGAACATGAAGTGGAAGGAGGTATACTAGATTTCAGCTTCAAAGGCATCGCCTTAAAGTTGCAAATAAGAGGCGCATGCCTTTCAAGAGGCGTTCGTAAATTCTGCGTCTCTTCGTTAAACAGTCACTGTTGCGAAACATCTGCGCCACTTCTCGCTCTTTGATTTGCTCTCCGGAGACGTTACTTTGTGCCATCTCTGTCGACGGCATGTTGTCCTGTTACAAAGCCCAATTTTGTGCATTCTGAAAATTTTCGCCAGATTGTGGCCAATATATCAGGAGAACATGAATTGGAAGGAGGTACACTAGATTTCATCTGCAAAGGCATCGCCTTAATGTTGCAAAAAAGAGGCGCAGGCCTTTCAAGAGGCGTTCGAAAATTCTGCGTCTCTTCGTTAAACAGTCACTGTCTCGAAACATCTGCGCCACATTTCGCTCCTTGATTTGCTCTCCGGAGACGTTGCTTTGTGCCATCTCTGTCGACGGCATGTTGTCCTGTTACAAAGTCCAATTTTGTGCATTCTGAAAATTTTCGCCAGATTTTGGCCTATATATCAGGAGAACATGAAGTGGAAAGTGGTATACTAAATTTCAGCTTCAAAGGAAACGCCTTAATGTTGCAAATCAGAAGCGCAGGTCTTTGAAGAGGCGTTCTAAAATTCTGCGGTTCTTCGTTAAACAGTCACTGTCTCGAAACTTCTGCGCCACTTCTCGCTCTTTGATTTGCTCTCCGGAGACGTTACTTTGTGCCATCTCTGTCGACGGCATGTTGTCCTGTTACAAAGCCCAATCTTGTGCATACTGAAAATTTTCTCCAGATTGTGGCCAATATATCAGGAGAACATGAAGTAGAAGGAGGTACACTAGATTTCAGCTTCAAAGGCATCGCCTTAAAGTTGCAAATAAGAGGCGCAGGCCTTTCAAGAGGCGTTCTAAAATTCTGCGTCTCTTCGTTAAACAGTCACTGTCTCGAAACATCTGCGCCACTTCTCGCTCTTTGATTTGCTCTCCGGAGACGTTACGTTGTGCCATCTCTTTCGACGGCATGTTCTCCTGTTACAAAGTCCAATTTTGTGCATTCTGAAAATTTTCGCCCGATTGTGGCCAATATATCAGGAGAACATGGAATTGGAAGGAGGTACACTAGATTTCAGCTCCAAAGGCATCGCATTAAAGTTGCAAATCAGAGGCGCAGGCCTTTGAAGAGGCGTTCGAAAATTCTGCGTCTCTTCGTTAAACAGTCCCTGTCTCGAAACTTCTGCGCCACTTCTCGCTCTTTGATTTGCTCTCCGGAGACGTTACTTTGTGCCATCTCTGTCGACGGCATGTTGTCCTGTTACAAAGCCCAATCTTGTGCATACTGAAAATTTTCTCCAGATTGTGGCCAATATATCAGGAGAACATGAAGTAGAAGGAGGTACACTAGATTTCAGCTTCAAAGGCATCGCCTTAAAGTTGCAAATAAGAGGCGCAGGCCTTTCAAGAGGCGTTCTAAAATTCTGCGTCTCTTCGTTAAACAGTCACTGTCTCGAAACATCTGCGCCACTTCTCGCTCTTTGATTTGCTCTCCGGAGACGTTACGTTGTGCCATCTCTTTCGACGGCATGTTCTCCTGTTACAAAGTCCAATTTTGTGCATTCTGAAAATTTTCGCCCGATTGTGGCCAATATATCAGGAGAACATGAATTGGAAGGAGGTACACTAGATTTCAGCTCCAAAGGCATCGCATTAAAGTTGCAAATCAGAGGCGCAGGCCTTTGAAGAGGCGTTCGAAATTCTGCGTCTCTTCGTTAAACAGTCCCTGTCTCGAACTTCTGCGCCACTTCTCGCTCTTTGATTTGCTCTCCGGAGACGTTACTTTGTGCCATCTCTGTCGACGGCATGTTGTCCTGTTACAAAGCCCAATTTTGTGCATTCTGAAAATTTTCGCCCGATTGTAGCCAATATATCAGGAGAACATGAATTGGATGGAGGTACACTAGATTTCAGCTTCCAAAGGCATCGCCTTAAAGTTGCAAATAAGAGGCGCAGGCCTTTCAAGAGGCGTTCGAAAAATTCTGCGGCTCTTCGTTAAACAGTCACTGTCTCGAAACATCTGCGCCACATCTCGCTCTTTGATTTGCTCTCCGGAGATGTTACATTGTGCCATTTCTTTCGACGGCATGTTCTCCTCGTACAAAGTCCAATTTTGTGCATTCTGAAAATTTTCGCCAGATTTTGGCCAATATATCAGGAGAACATGAAGTGGAAGGAGGTATACTAGACTTCAACTTCAAAGGCATCGCCTTAAAGTTGCAATTAAGAGGCGCATGCCTTTCAAGAGGCGTTCGAAAATTCTGCGTCTCTTCGTTAAACAGTCACTGTCTCGAAACATCTGCGCCATATCTCGCTCTTTGATTTGCTCTCCGGAGATGTTACATTGTGCCATCTCTTTCGACGGCATGTTCTCCTGTTACAAAGCCCAATTTTGTGCAATCTGAAAATTTTCGCCAGATTTTGGCCAACATATCAGGAGAACATGAATTGGAATGAGGTATACTAAATTTCAGCTTCAAAGGCATCGCATTAAAGTTGCAAATAAGAGGCGCGGGCCTTTCAAGAGGCGTTCTAAAATTCTGCGTTCTCTTCGTTAAACAGTCACTGTCTCGAAACATCTGCGCCACAT
>NW_027485943.1:0-28518 GCF_050908995.1 Andrena cerasifolii
TAGGTTTTTCAATATCGGTTTTTGAATATCGGTTCTAATATCGGATTCAATATCGGTTTTTCAATATCGGTTTTGCAATATCAGTTTTTCGATATCAGTTTTTCAATATTTGTTTTTCAATATCGGTTTTTCAATATCGGTTTTGCAATATCAGTTTTTCGATATCAGTTTTTCGATATAGGTTTTTCAATATCGGTTTTTGAATATCGGTTCTAATATCGGATTCAATAACGGTTTTTCAATATCGGTTCTAATATCGAATTAAATATCGGTTTTTCAATATCGGTTTTTCAATATCGGTTTTTCAATATCGGTTTTGCAATATCGGTCCTAATATCGGATTCAATATCGGTTTTTCAATATCGGTTTTTCAATATCGGTTTTTCAATATCAGTTTTTCAATATTTGTTTTTCAATATCGGTTTTTGAATATCGGTTCTAATATCGGATTCAGTATCGGTTTTTGAATATCGGTTCTAATATCGGATTCAATATCGGTTTTTGAATATCGGTTCTAATATCGGATTCAATATCGGTTTTTCAATATCGGTTTTGCAATATCAGTTTTTCGATATCAGTTTTTCAATATTTGTTTTTCAATATCGGTTTTTGAATATCGGTTCTAATATCGGATTCAACATCGGTTTTTGAATATCGGATTCAATATCGGTTTTTCAATATCGGTTTTGCAATATCAGTTTTTCGATATCAGTTTTTCATTATTTGTTTTTCAATATCGGTTCTAATATCGGATTCAATATCGGTTTTTCAATATCGGTTTTGCAATATCAGTTTTTCGATATCAGTTTTTCAATATCGGTTCTAATATCGGATTCAATATCGGTTTTTCAATATCGGATTCAATATCGGTTTTTCAATATCGGTTTTTCAATATCGGTTTTTCAATATCGGTTTTTCAATATCAGTTTTTCAATATTTGTTTTTCAATATCGGTTTTTGAATATCGGTTCTAATATCGGATTCAGTATCGGTTTTTGAATATCGGTTCTAATATCGAATTAAATATCGGTTTTTCAATATCGGTTTTGCAATATCAGTTTTTCGATATAGGTTTTTCAATATCGGTTTTTGAATATCGGTTCTAATATCGGATTCAATATCGGTTTTTCAATATCGGTTTTGCAATATCAGTTTTTCGATATCAGTTTTTCAATATTTGTTTTTCAATATCGGTTTTTCAATATCGGTTTTGCAATATCAGTTTTTCGATATCAGTTTTTCGATATAGGTTTTTCAATATCGGTTTTTGAATATCGGTTCTAATATCGGATTCAATAACGGTTTTTCAATATCGGTTTTTCAATATTTGTTTTTCAATATTTGTTTTTCAATATCGGTTTTTCAATATCGGTTTTTCAATATCGGTCTTTCAATATCAGTTTTTCAATATTTGGTTTTCAATATCGGTTTTTGAATATCGGTTCTAATATCGGATTCAGTATCGGTTTTTGAATATCGGTTCTAATATCGAATTAAATATCGGTTTTTCAATATCGGTTCTAATATCGGATTCAATATCGGTTTTTCAATATCGGTTTTGCAATATCAGTTTTTCGATATAGGTTTTTCAATATCGGTTTTTCAATATCGGTTCTAATATCGGATTCAATATCGGTTTTTCAATATCGGTTTTGCAATATCAGTTTTTCGATATTGGTTTTTCAATATCGGTTTTTGAATATCGGTTCTAATATCGGATTCAACATCGGTTTTTGAATATCGGTTCTAATATCGGATTCAATATCGGTTTTGCAATATCGGTTTTTCAATATCGGTTTTGCAATATCAGTTTTTCGATATAGGCTTTTCAATATCGGTTTTTCAATATCGGTTTTTGAATATCGGTTTTTCAATATCAGTTTTTCAATATTTGGTTTTCAATATCGGTTATTGAATATCGGTTCTAATATCGGATTCAGTATCGGTTTTTGAATATCGGTTCTAATATCGAATTAAATATCGGTTTTTCAATATCGGTTTTTCAATATCGGTTTTGCAATATCAGTTTTTCGATATAGGTTTTTCAATATCGGTTTTTGAATATCGGTTCTAATATCGGATTCAATATCGGTTTTTCAATATTTGTTTTTCAATATCGGTTTTTCAATATCGGTTTTTCAATATCGGTTTTTCAATATCAGTTTTTCAATATTTGGTTTTCAATATCGGTTTTTGAATATCGGTTCTAATATCGGATTCAATATCGGTTTTGCAGTATCGGTTTTTCGATATAGGTTTTTCAATATCGGTTTTTGAATATCGGTTCTAATATCGGATTCAATATCGGTTTTTCAATATCGGTTTTGCAATATCAGTTTTTTCGATATCAGTTTTTCAATATTTGTTTTTCAATATCGGTTTTTCAATATCGGTTTTTCAATATTGGTTTTTCAATATCAGTTTTTCAATATTTGTTTTTCAATATCGGTTTTTGAATATCGGTTCTAATATCGGATTCAGTATCGGTTTTTGAATATCGGTTCTAATATCGAATTAAATATCGGTTTTTCAATATCGGTTTTGCAATATCAGTTTTTCGATATAGGTTTTTCAATATCGGTTTTTGAATATCGGTTCTAATATCGGATTCAATATCGGTTTTTCAATATCGGTTTTGCAATATCAGTTTTTCGATATCAGTTTTTCAATATTTGTTTTTCAATATCGGTTTTTCAATATCGGTTTTGCAATATCAGTTTGTCGATATCAGTTTTTCGATATAGGTTTTTCAATATCGGTTTTTGAATATCGGTTCTAATATCGGATTCAATAACGGTTTTTCAATATCGGTTTTTCAATATTTGTTTTTCAATATTTGTTTTTCAATATCGGTTTTTCAATATCGGTTTTTCAATATCGGTCTTTCAATATCAGTTTTTCAATATTTGGTTTTCAATATCGGTTTTTGAATATCGGTTCTAATATCGGATTCAGTATCGGTTTTTGAATATCGGTTCTAATATCGAATTAAATATCGGTTTTTCAATATCGGTTCTAATATCGGATTCAATATCGGTTTTTCAATATCGGTTTTGCAATATCAGTTTTTCGATATAGGTTTTTCAATATCGGTTTTTCAATATCGGTTCTAATATCGGATTCAATATCGGTTTTTCAATATCGGTTTTGCAATATCAGTTTTTCGATATAGGTTTTTCAATATCGGTTTTTGAATATCGGTTCTAATATCGGATTCAACATCGGTTTTTGAATATCGGTTCTAATATCGGATTCAATATCGGTTTTGCAATATCGGTTTTTCAATATCGGTTTTGCAATATCAGTTTTTCGATATAGGCTTTTCAATATCGGTTTTTCAATATCGGTTTTTGAATATCGGTTCTAATATCGGATTCAATATCGGTTTTTGAATATCGGTTCTAATATCGGATTCAATATCGGTTTTTGAATATCGGTTCTAATATCGGATTCAATATCGGTTTTTCAATATCGGTTTTGCAATATCAGTTTTTCGATATCAGTTTTTCGATATAGGTTTTTCAATATCGGTTTTTGAATATCGGTTCTAATATCGGATTCAATAACGGTTTTTCAATATCGGTTTTTCAATATTTGTTTTTCAATATTTGTTTTTCAATATCGGTTTTTCAATATCGGTTTTGCAATATCAGTTTTTCAATATCGGTTTTTCAATATCGGTTTTTCAATATCGGTTTTTCAATATCGGTTTTTCAATATCAGTTTTTCAATATTTGTTTTTCAATATCGGTTTTTGAATATCGGTTCTAATATCGGATTCAGTATCGGTTTTTGAATATCGGTTCTAATATCGAATTAAATATCGGTTTTTCAATATCGGTTTTGCAATATCAGTTTTTCGATATAGGTTTTTCAATATCGGTTTTTGAATATCGGTTCTAATATCGGATTCAATATCGGTTTTTCAATATCGGTTCTAATATCGGATTCAATATCGGTTTTTCAATATCGGTTTTTCAATATCGGTTTTTGAATATCGGTTTTGCAATATCAGTTTTTCGATATAGGTTTTTCAATATCGGTTTTTGAATATCGGTTCTAATATCGGATTCAATATCGGTTTTTCAATATTTGTTTTTCAATATCGGTTTTTCAATATCGGTTTTTCAATATCGGTTTTTCAATATCAGTTTTTGAATATCGGTTCTAATATCGGATTCAATATCGGTTTTGCAGTATCGGTTTTTCGATATAGGTTTTTCAATATCGGTTTTTGAATATCGGTTCTAATATCGGAATCAATATCGGTTTTTCAATATCGGTTTTGCAATATCAGTTTTTCGATATCAGTTTTTCAATATTTGTTTTTCAATATCGGTTTTTCAATATCGGTTTTTCAATATTGGTTTTTCAATATCAGTTTTTCAATATTTGTTTTTCAATATCGGTTTTTGAATATCGGTTCTAATATCGGATTCAGTATCGGTTTTTGAATATCGGTTCTAATATCGAATTAAATATCGGTTTTTCAATATCGGTTTTGCAATATCAGTTTTTCGATATAGGTTTTTCAATATCGGTTTTTGAATATCGGTTCTAATATCGGATTCAATATCGGTTTTTCAATATCGGTTTTGCAATATCAGTTTTTCGATATCAGTTTTTCAATATTTGTTTTTCAATATCGGTTTTTCAATATCGGTTTTGCAATATCAGTTTTTCGATATCAGTTTTTCGATATAGGTTTTTCAATATCGGTTTTTGAATATCGGTTCTAATATCGGATTCAATAACGGTTTTTCAATATCGGTTTTTCAATATTTGTTTTTCAATATTTGTTTTTCAATATCGGTTTTTCAATATCGGTTTTTCAATATCGGTCTTTCAATATCAGTTTTTCAATATTTGGTTTTCAATATCGGTTTTTGAATATCGGTTCTAATATCGGATTCAGTATCGGTTTTTGAATATCGGTTCTAATATCGAATTAAATATCGGTTTTTCAATATCGGTTCTAATATCGGATTCAATATCGGTTTTTCAATATCGGTTTTGCAATATCAGTTTTTCGATATAGGTTTTTCAATATCGGTTTTTCAATATCGGTTCTAATATCGGATTCAATATCGGTTTTTCAATATCGGTTTTGCAATATCAGTTTTTCGATATAGGTTTTTCAATATCGGTTTTTGAATATCGGTTCTAATATCGGATTCAACATCGGTTTTTGAATATCGGTTCTAATATCGGATTCAATATCGGTTTTGCAATATCGGTTTTTCAATATCGGTTTTGCAATATCAGTTTTTCGATATAGGCTTTTCAATATCGGTTTTTCAATATCGGTTTTTGAATATCGGTTCTAATATCGGATTCAATATCGGTTTTTGAATATCGGTTCTAATATCGGATTCAATATCGGTTTTTCAATATCGGTTCTAATATCGGATTCAATATCGGTTTTTCAATATCGGTTTTGCAATATCAGTTTTTCAATATCGGTTTTTCAATATCGGTTTTTCAATATCAGTTTTTCAATATTTGTTTTTCAATATCGGTTTTTGAATATCGGTTCTAATATCGGATTCAGTATCGGTTTTTGAATATCGGTTCTAATATCGAATTAAATATCGGTTTTTCAATATCGGTTTTTCAATATCGGTTTTGCAATATCGGTCCTAATATCGGATTCAATATCGGTTTTTCAATATCGGTTTTGCAATATCGGTTTTTCAATATCGGTTTTGCAATATCAGTTTTTCGATATAGGTTTTTCAATATCGGTTTTTCAATATCAGTTTTTCAATATTTGTTTTTCAATATCGGTTTTTGAATATCGGTTCTAATATCGGATTCAGTATCGGTTTTTGAATATCGGTTCTAATATCGAATTAAATATCGGTTTTTCAATATCGGTTTTGCAATATCAGTTTTTCGATATAGGTTTTTCAATATCGGTTTTTGAATATCGGTTCTAATATCGGATTCAATATCGGTTTTTCAATATCGGTTTTGCAATATCAGTTTTCGATATCAGTTTTTCAATATCGGTTTTTCAATATCGGTTCTAATATCGGATTCAGTATCGGTTTTTGAATATCGGTTCTAATATCGAATTAAATATCGGTTTTTCAATATCGGTTCTAATATCGGATTCAATATCGGTTTTTCAATATCGGTTTTGCAATATCAGTTTTTCGATATAGGTTTTTCAATATCGGTTTTTCAATATCGGTTCTAATATCGGATTCAATATCGGTTTTTCAATATCGGTTTTGCAATATCAGTTTTTCGATATAGGTTTTTCAATATCGGTTTTTGAATATCGGTTCTAATATCGGATTCAACATCGGTTTTTGAATATCGGTTCTAATATCGGATTCAATATCGGTTTTGCAATATCGGTTTTTCAATATCGGTTTTGCAATATCAGTTTTTCGATATAGGCTTTTCAATATCGGTTTTTCAATATCGGTTTTTCAATATCGGTTTTTGAATATCGGTTCTAATATCGGATTCAATATCGGTTTTTGAATATCGGTTCTAATATCGGATTCAATATCGGTTTTTGAATATCGGTTCTAATATCGGATTCAATATCGGTTTTTCAATATCGGTTTTGCAATATCAGTTTTTCGATATCAGTTTTTCAATATCAGTTCTAATATCGGATTCAATATCGGTTTTTCAATATCGGATTCAATATCGGTTTTTCAATATCGGTTTTTCAATATCGGTTTTTCAATATCGGTTTTTCAATATCGGTTTTTCAATATCAGTTTTTCAATATTTGTTTTTCAATATCGGTTTTTGAATATCGGTTCTAATATCGGATTCAGTATCGGTTTTTGAATATCGGTTCTAATATCGAATTAAATATCGGTTTTTCAATATCGGTTTTGCAATATCAGTTTTTCGATATAGGTTTTTCAATATCGGTTTTTGAATATCGGTTCTAATATCGGATTCAATATCGGTTTTTCAATATCGGTTCTAATATCGGATTCAATATCGGTTTTTCAATATCGGTTTTGCAATATCAGTTTTTCGATATAGGTTTTTCAATATCGGTTTTTCAATATCGGTTCTAATATCGGATTCAATATCGGTTTTTCAATATCGGTTTTGCAATATCAGTTTTTCGATATAGGTTTTTCAATATCGGTTTTTCAATATCGGTTCTAATATCGGATTCAACATCGGTTTTTGAATATCGGTTCTAATATCGGATTCAATATCGGTTTTGCAATATCAGTTTTTCGATATAGGTTTTTCAATATCGGTTTTTCAATATCGGTTTTTCAATATCGGTTTTGCAATATCAGTTTTTCGATATCAGTTTTTCGATATAGGTTTTTCAATATCGGTTTTTCAATATCGGTTCTAATATCGGATTCAATATCGGTTTTTCAATATCGGTTTTTCAATATCGGTTTTTCAATATCAGTTTTTCAATATTTGTTTTTCAATATCGGTTTTTGAATATCGGTTCTAATATCGGATTCAGTATCGGTTTTTGAATATCGGTTCTAATATCGAATTAAATATCGGTTTTTCAATATCGGTTTTGCAATATCAGTTTTTCGATATAGGTTTTTCAATATCGGTTTTTCAATATCGGTTCTAATATCGGATTCAATATCGGTTTTTCAATATCGGTTGTGCAATATCAGTTTTTCGATATAGGTTTTTCAATATCGGTTTTTCAATATCGGTTCTAATATCGGATTCAACATCGGTTTTTGAATATCGGTTCTAATATCGGATTCAATATCGGTTTTTCAATATCGGTTTTGCAATATCAGTTTTTCGATATAGGTTTTTCAATATCGGTTTTTCAATATCGGTTCTAATATCGGATTCAACATCGGTTTTTGAATATCGGTTCTAATATCGGATTCAGTATCGGTTTTTGAATATCGGTTCTAATATCGAATTAAATATCGGTTTTTCAATATCGGTTTTGCAATATCAGTTTTTCGATATAGGTTTTTCAATATCGGTTTTTGAATATCGGTTCTAATATCGGATTCAATATCGGTTTTTCAATATCGGTTTTGCAATATCAGTTTTTCGATATCAGTTTTTCAATATTTGTTTTTCAATATCGGTTTTTCAATATCGGTTTTGCAATATCAGTTTTTCGATATCAGTTTTTCGATATAGGTTTTTCAATATCGGTTTTTGAATATCGGTTCTAATATCGGATTCAATAACGGTTTTTCAATATCGGTTCTAATATCGAATTAAATATCGGTTTTTCAATATCGGTTTTTCAATATCGGTTTTTCAATATCGGTTTTGCAATATCGGTCCTAATATCGGATTCAATATCGGTTTTTCAATATCGGTTTTTCAATATCGGTTTTTCAATATCAGTTTTTCAATATTTGTTTTTCAATATCGGTTTTTGAATATCGGTTCTAATATCGGATTCAGTATCGGTTTTTGAATATCGGTTCTAATATCGGATTCAATATCGGTTTTTGAATATCGGTTCTAATATCGGATTCAATATCGGTTTTTCAATATCGGTTTTGCAATATCAGTTTTTCGATATCAGTTTTTCAATATTTGTTTTTCAATATCGGTTTTTGAATATCGGTTCTAATATCGGATTCAACATCGGTTTTTGAATATCGGATTCAATATCGGTTTTTCAATATCGGTTCTAATATCGGATTCAATATCGGTTTTTCAATATCGGATTCAATATCGGTTTTTCAATATCGGTTTTTCAATATCGGTTTTTCAATATCGGTTTTTCAATATCAGTTTTTCAATATTTGTTTTTCAATATCGGTTTTTGAATATCGGTTCTAATATCGGATTCAGTATCGGTTTTTGAATATCGGTTCTAATATCGAATTAAATATCGGTTTTTCAATATCGGTTTTGCAATATCAGTTTTTCGATATAGGTTTTTCAATATCGGTTTTTGAATATCGGTTCTAATATCGGATTCAATATCGGTTTTTCAATATCGGTTTTGCAATATCAGTTTTTCGATATCAGTTTTTCAATATTTGTTTTTCAATATCGGTTTTTCAATATCGGTTTTGCAATATCAGTTTTTCGATATCAGTTTTTCGATATAGGTTTTTCAATATCGGTTTTTGAATATCGGTTCTAATATCGGATTCAATAACGGTTTTTCAATATCGGTTTTTCAATATTTGTTTTTCAATATTTGTTTTTCAATATCGGTTTTTCAATATCGGTTTTTCAATATCGGTCTTTCAATATCAGTTTTTCAATATTTGGTTTTCAATATCGGTTTTTGAATATCGGTTCTAATATCGGATTCAGTATCGGTTTTTGAATATCGGTTCTAATATCGAATTAAATATCGGTTTTTCAATATCGGTTCTAATATCGGATTCAATATCGGTTTTTCAATATCGGTTTTGCAATATCAGTTTTTCGATATAGGTTTTTCAATATCGGTTTTTCAATATCGGTTCTAATATCGGATTCAATATCGGTTTTTCAATATCGGTTTTGCAATATCAGTTTTTCGATATAGGTTTTTCAATATCGGTTTTTGAATATCGGTTCTAATATCGGATTCAACATCGGTTTTTGAATATCGGTTCTAATATCGGATTCAATATCGGTTTTGCAATATCGGTTTTTCAATATCGGTTTTGCAATATCAGTTTTTCGATATAGGCTTTTCAATATCGGTTTTTCAATATCGGTTTTTGAATATCGGTTTTTCAATATCAGTTTTTCAATATTTGGTTTTCAATATCGGTTATTGAATATCGGTTCTAATATCGGATTCAGTATCGGTTTTTGAATATCGGTTCTAATATCGAATTAAATATCGGTTTTTCAATATCGGTTTTTCAATATCGGTTTTGCAATATCAGTTTTTCGATATAGGTTTTTCAATATCGGTTTTTGAATATCGGTTCTAATATCGGATTCAATATCGGTTTTTCAATATTTGTTTTTCAATATCGGTTTTTCAATATCGGTTTTTCAATATCGGTTTTTCAATATCAGTTTTTCAATATTTGGTTTTCAATATCGGTTTTTGAATATCGGTTCTAATATCGGATTCAATATCGGTTTTGCAGTATCGGTTTTTCGATATAGGTTTTTCAATATCGGTTTTTGAATATCGGTTCTAATATCGGATTCAATATCGGTTTTTCAATATCGGTTTTGCAATATCAGTTTTTCGATATCAGTTTTTCAATATTTGTTTTTCAATATCGGTTTTTCAATATCGGTTTTTCAATATTGGTTTTTCAATATCAGTTTTTCAATATTTGTTTTTCAATATCGGTTTTTGAATATCGGTTCTAATATCGGATTCAGTATCGGTTTTTGAATATCGGTTCTAATATCGAATTAAATATCGGTTTTTCAATATCGGTTTTGCAATATCAGTTTTTCGATATAGGTTTTTCAATATCGGTTTTTGAATATCGGTTCTAATATCGGATTCAGTATCGGTTTTTGAATATCGGTTCTAATATCGAATTAAATATCGGTTTTTCAATATCGGTTTTGCAATATCAGTTTTTCGATATAGGTTTTTCAATATCGGTTTTTGAATATCGGTTCTAATATCGGATTCAATATCGGTTTTTCAATATCGGTTCTAATATCGGATTCAATATCGGTTTTTCAATATCGGTTTTGCAATATCAGTTTTTCAATATCGGTTTTTCAATATCAGTTTTTCAATATTTGTTTTTCAATATCGGTTTTTGAATATCGGTTCTAATATCGGATTCAGTATCGGTTTTTGAATATCGGTTCTAATATCGAATTAAATATCGGTTTTTCAATATCGGTTTTTCAATATCGGTTTTGCAATATCGGTCCTAATATCGGATTCAATATCGGTTTTTCAATATCGGTTTTGCAATATCGGTTTTTCAATATCGGTTTTGCAATATCAGTTTTTCGATATAGGTTTTTCAATATCGGTTTTTCAATATCAGTTTTTCAATATTTGTTTTTCAATATCGGTTTTTGAATATCGGTTCTAATATCGGATTCAGTATCGGTTTTTGAATATCGGTTCTAATATCGAATTAAATATCGGTTTTTCAATATCGGTTTTTCAATATCGGTTTTGCAATATCGGTCCTAATATCGGATTCAATATCGGTTTTTCAATATCGGTTTTTCAATATCGGTTTTTCAATATCAGTTTTTCAATATTTGTTTTTCAATATCGGTTTTTGAATATCGGTTCTAATATCGGATTCAGTATCGGTTTTTGAATATCGGTTCTAATATCGGATTCAATATCGGTTTTTGAATATCGGTTCTAATATCGGATTCAATATCGGTTTTTCAATATCGGTTTTGCAATATTTGTTTTTCAATATCGGTTTTTCAATATCGGTTTTGCAATATCAGTTTTTCGATATAGGTTTTTCAATATCGGTTTTTCAATATCGGTTCTAATATCGGATTCAATATCGGTTTTTCAATATCGGTTTTTCAATATTTGTTTTTCAATATTTGTTTTTCAATATCGGTTTTTCAATATCGGTTTTTCAATATCGGTTTTTCGATATAGGTTTTTCAATATCGGTTTTTGAATATCGGTTCTAATATCGGATTCAGTATCGGTTTTTCAATATCGGTTTTGCAATATCAGTTTTTCGATATAGGTTTTTCAATATCGGTTTTTCAATATCGGTTCTAATATCGGATTCAACATCGGTTTTTGAATATCGGTTCTAATATCGGATTCAATATCGGTTTTTCAATATCGGTTTTGCAATATCAGTTTTTCGATATAGGTTTTTCAATATCGGTTTTTGAATATCGGTTCTAATATCGGATTCAGTATCGGTTTTTCAATATCGGTTTTGCAATATCAGTTTTTCGATATAGGTTTTTCAATATCGGTTTTTCAATATCGGTTCTAATATCGGATTCAATATCGGTTTTTCAATATCGGTTTTTCAATATTTGTTTTTCAATATTTGTTTTTCAATATCGGTTTTTCAATATCGGTTTTTCAATATCGGTTTTTCGATATAGGTTTTTCAATATCGGTTTTTGAATATCGGTTCTAATATCGGATTCAGTATCGGTTTTTCAATATCGGTTTTGCAATATCAGTTTTTCGATATAGGTTTTTCAATATCGGTTTTTCAATATCGGTTCTAATATCGGATTCAATATCGGTTTTTCAATATCGGTTTTTCAATATCGGTTTTTCAATATTTGTTTTTCAATATCGGTTTTTCAATATCGGTTTTTCAATATCAGTTTTTCAATATTTGGTTTTCAATATCGGTTATTGAATATCGGTTCTAATATCGGATTCAGTATCGGTTTTTGAATATCGGTTCTAATATCGAATTAAATATCGGTTTTTCAATATCGGTTTTTCAATATCGGTTTTTCAATATCGGTTTTGCAATATCAGTTTTTCGATATAGGTTTTTCAATATCGGTTTTTGAATATCGGTTCTAATATCGGATTCAATATCGGTTTTTCAATATTTGTTTTTCAATATCGGTTTTTCAATATCGGTTTTTCAATATCGGTTTTTCAATATCAGTTTTTCAATATTTGGTTTTCAATATCGGTTTTTGAATATCGGTTCTAATATCGGATTCAATATCGGTTTTGCAGTATCGGTTTTTCCATATCGGTTTTGCAATATCAGTTTTTCGATATAGGTTTTTCAATATCGGTTTTTCAATATCGGTTCTAATATCGGATTCAATATCGGTTTTTCAATTACGGTTTTGCAATATCAGTTTTTCGATATAGGCTTTTCAATATCGGTTTTTCAATATCGGTTTTTGAATATCGGTTCTAATATCGGATTCAATATCGGTTTTTGAATATCGGTTCTAATATCGGATTCAATATCGGTTTTTCAATATCGGTTTTGCAATATCAGTTTTTCGATATCAGTTTTTCAATATCGGTTCTAATATCGGATTCAATATCGGTTTTTCAATATCGGATTCAATATCGGTTTTTCAATATCGGTTTTTCAATATCGGTTTTTCAATATCGGTTTTTCAATATCAGTTTTTCAATATTTGTTTTTCAATATCGGTTTTTGAATATCGGTTCTAATATCGGATTCAGTATCGGTTTTTGAATATCGGTTCTAATATCGAATTAAATATCGGTTTTTCAATATCGGTTTTGCAATATCAGTTTTTCGATATAGGTTTTTCAATATCGGTTTTTGAATATCGGTTCTAATATCGGATTCAATATCGGTTTTTCAATATCGGTTTTGCAATATCAGTTTTTCGATATCAGTTTTTCAATATTTGTTTTTCAATATCGGTTTTTCAATATCGGTTTTGCAATATCAGTTTTTCGATATCAGTTTTTCGATATAGGTTTTTCAATATCGGTTTTTGAATATCGGTTCTAATATCGGATTCAATAACGGTTTTTCAATATCGGTTTTTCAATATTTGTTTTTCAATATTTGTTTTTCAATATCGGTTTTTCAATATCGGTTTTTCAATATCGGTCTTTCAATATCAGTTTTTCAATATTTGGTTTTCAATATCGGTTTTTGAATATCGGTTCTAATATCGGATTCAGTATCGGTTTTTGAATATCGGTTCTAATATCGAATTAAATATCGGTTTTTCAATATCGGTTCTAATATCGGATTCAATATCGGTTTTTCAATATCGGTTTTGCAATATCAGTTTTTCGATATAGGTTTTTCAATATCGGTTTTTCAATATCGGTTCTAATATCGGATTCAATATCGGTTTTTCAATATCGGTTTTGCAATATCAGTTTTTCGATATAGGTTTTTCAATATCGGTTTTTGAATATCGGTTCTAATATCGGATTCAACATCGGTTTTTGAATATCGGTTCTAATATCGGATTCAATATCGGTTTTGCAATATCGGTTTTTCAATATCGGTTTTGCAATATCAGTTTTTCGATATAGGCTTTTCAATATCGGTTTTTCAATATCGGTTTTTCAATATCGGTTTTTGAATATCGGTTCTAATATCGGATTCAATATCGGTTTTTGAATATCGGTTCTAATATCGGATTCAATATCGGTTTTTGAATATCGGTTCTAATATCGGATTCAATATCGGTTTTTCAATATCGGTTTTGCAATATCAGTTTTTCGATATCAGTTTTTCAATATCAGTTCTAATATCGGATTCAATATCGGTTTTTCAATATCGGATTCAATATCGGTTTTTCAATATCGGTTTTTCAATATCGGTTTTTCAATATCGGTTTTTCAATATCGGTTTTTCAATATCAGTTTTTCAATATTTGTTTTTCAATATCGGTTTTTGAATATCGGTTCTAATATCGGATTCAGTATCGGTTTTTGAATATCGGTTCTAATATCGAATTAAATATCGGTTTTTCAATATCGGTTTTGCAATATCAGTTTTTCGATATAGGTTTTTCAATATCGGTTTTTGAATATCGGTTCTAATATCGGATTCAATATCGGTTTTTCAATATCGGTTCTAATATCGGATTCAATATCGGTTTTTCAATATCGGTTTTGCAATATCAGTTTTTCGATATAGGTTTTTCAATATCGGTTTTTCAATATCGGTTCTAATATCGGATTCAATATCGGTTTTTCAATATCGGTTTTGCAATATCAGTTTTTCGATATAGGTTTTTCAATATCGGTTTTTCAATATCGGTTCTAATATCGGATTCAACATCGGTTTTTGAATATCGGTTCTAATATCGGATTCAATATCGGTTTTGCAATATCGGTTTTTCAATATCGGTTTTGCAATATCAGTTTTTCGATATAGGTTTTTCAATATCGGTTTTTCAATATCGGTTTTTCAATATCGGTTTTGCAATATCAGTTTTTCGATATCAGTTTTTCGATATAGGTTTTTCAATATCGGTTTTTCAATATCGGTTCTAATATCGGATTCAATATCGGTTTTTCAATATCGGTTTTTCAATATCGGTTTTTCAATATCAGTTTTTCAATATTTGTTTTTCAATATCGGTTTTTGAATATCGGTTCTAATATCGGATTCAGTATCGGTTTTTGAATATCGGTTCTAATATCGAATTAAATATCGGTTTTTCAATATCGGTTTTGCAATATCAGTTTTTCGATATAGGTTTTTCAATATCGGTTTTTCAATATCGGTTCTAATATCGGATTCAATATCGGTTTTTCAATATCGGTTGTGCAATATCAGTTTTTCGATATAGGTTTTTCAATATCGGTTTTTCAATATCGGTTCTAATATCGGATTCAATATCGGTTTTTCAATATCGGTTTTGCAATATCAGTTTTTCGATATAGGTTTTTCAATATCGGTTTTTCAATATCGGTTCTAATATCGGATTCAACATCGGTTTTTGAATATCGGTTCTAATATCGGATTCAATATCGGTTTTTCAATATCGGTTCTAATATCGGATTCAATATCGGTTTTTCAATATCGGTTTTTCAATATTTGTTTTTCAATATTTGTTTTTCAATATCGGTTTTTCAATATCGGTTTTTCAATATCGGTTTTTCGATATAGGTTTTTCAATATCGGTTTTTGAATATCGGTTCTAATATCGGATTCAGTATCGGTTTTTCAATATCGGTTTTGCAATATCAGTTTTTCGATATAGGTTTTTCAATATCGGTTTTTCAATATCGGTTCTAATATCGGATTCAACATCGGTTTTTGAATATCGGTTCTAATATCGGATTCAATATCGGTTTTTCAATATCGGTTTTGCAATATCAGTTTTTCGATATAGGTTTTTCAATATCGGTTTTTGAATATCGGTTCTAATATCGGATTCAGTATCGGTTTTTCAATATCGGTTTTGCAATATCAGTTTTTCGATATAGGTTTTTCAATATCGGTTTTTCAATATCGGTTCTAATATCGGATTCAATATCGGTTTTTCAATATCGGTTTTTCAATATTTGTTTTTCAATATTTGTTTTTCAATATCGGTTTTTCAATATCGGTTTTTCAATATCGGTTTTTCGATATAGGTTTTTCAATATCGGTTTTTGAATATCGGTTCTAATATCGGATTCAGTATCGGTTTTTCAATATCGGTTTTGCAATATCAGTTTTTCGATATAGGTTTTTCAATATCGGTTTTTCAATATCGGTTCTAATATCGGATTCAATATCGGTTTTTCAATATCGGTTTTTCAATATCGGTTTTTCAATATTTGTTTTTCAATATCGGTTTTTCAATATCGGTTTTTCAATATCAGTTTTTCAATATTTGGTTTTCAATATCGGTTATTGAATATCGGTTCTAATATCGGATTCAGTATCGGTTTTTGAATATCGGTTCTAATATCGAATTAAATATCGGTTTTTCAATATCGGTTTTTCAATATCGGTTTTTCAATATCGGTTTTGCAATATCAGTTTTTCGATATAGGTTTTTCAATATCGGTTTTTGAATATCGGTTCTAATATCGGATTCAATATCGGTTTTTCAATATTTGTTTTTCAATATCGGTTTTTCAATATCGGTTTTTCAATATCGGTTTTTCAATATCAGTTTTTCAATATTTGGTTTTCAATATCGGTTTTTGAATATCGGTTCTAATATCGGATTCAATATCGGTTTTGCAGTATCGGTTTTTCCATATCGGTTTTGCAATATCAGTTTTTCGATATAGGTTTTTCAATATCGGTTTTTCAATATCGGTTCTAATATCGGATTCAATATCGGTTTTTCAATTACGGTTTTGCAATATCAGTTTTTCGATATAGGCTTTTCAATATCGGTTTTTCAATATCGGTTTTTGAATATCGGTTCTAATATCGGATTCAATATCGGTTTTTGAATATCGGTTCTAATATCGGATTCAATATCGGTTTTTCAATATCGGTTTTGCAATATCAGTTTTTCGATATCAGTTTTTTCAATATCGGTTCTAATATCGGATTCAATATCGGTTTTTCAATATCGGATTCAATATCGGTTTTTCAATATCGGTTTTTCAATATCGGTTTTTCAATATCGGTTTTTCAATATCAGTTTTTCAATATTTGTTTTTCAATATCGGTTTTTGAATATCGGTTCTAATATCGGATTCAGTATCGGTTTTTGAATATCGGTTCTAATATCGAATTAAATATCGGTTTTTCAATATCGGTTTTGCAATATCAGTTTTTCGATATAGGTTTTTCAATATCGGTTTTTGAATATCGGTTCTAATATCGGATTCAATATCGGTTTTTCAATATCGGTTTTGCAATATCAGTTTTTCGATATCAGTTTTTCAATATTTGTTTTTCAATATCGGTTTTTCAATATCGGTTTTGCAATATCAGTTTTTCGATATCAGTTTTTCGATATAGGTTTTTCAATATCGGTTTTTGAATATCGGTTCTAATATCGGATTCAATATCGGTTTTTCAATATCGGTTTTGCAATATCAGTTTTTCGATATAGGTTTTTCAATATCGGTTTTTGAATATCGGTTCTAATATCGGATTCAACATCGGTTTTTGTTCAATATTTGGTTTTCAATATCGGTTTTTGAATATCGGTTCTAATATCGGATTCAGTATCGGTTTTTGAATATCGGTTCTAATATCGAATTAAATATCGGTTTTTCAATATCGGTTCTAATATCGGATTCAATATCGGTTTTTCAATATCGGTTTTGCAATATCAGTTTTTCGATATAGGTTTTTCAATATCGGTTTTTCAATATCGGTTCTAATATCGGATTCAATATCGGTTTTTCAATATCGGTTTTGCAATATCAGTTTTTCGATATAGGTTTTTCAATATCGGTTTTTGAATATCGGTTCTAATATCGGATTCAACATCGGTTTTTGAATATCGGTTCTAATATCGGATTCAATATCGGTTTTGCAATATCGGTTTTTCAATATCGGTTTTGCAATATCAGTTTTTCGATATAGGCTTTTCAATATCGGTTTTTCAATATCGGTTTTTCAATATCGGTTTTTGAATATCGGTTCTAATATCGGATTCAATATCGGTTTTTGAATATCGGTTCTAATATCGGATTCAATATCGGTTTTTGAATATCGGTTCTAATATCGGATTCAATATCGGTTTTTCAATATCGGTTTTGCAATATCAGTTTTTCGATATCAGTTTTTCAATATCAGTTCTAATATCGGATTCAATATCGGTTTTTCAATATCGGATTCAATATCGGTTTTTCAATATCGGTTTTTCAATATCGGTTTTTCAATATCGGTTTTTCAATATCGGTTTTTCAATATCAGTTTTTCAATATTTGTTTTTCAATATCGGTTTTTGAATATCGGTTCTAATATCGGATTCAGTATCGGTTTTTGAATATCGGTTCTAATATCGAATTAAATATCGGTTTTTCAATATCGGTTTTGCAATATCAGTTTTTCGATATAGGTTTTTCAATATCGGTTTTTGAATATCGGTTCTAATATCGGATTCAATATCGGTTTTTCAATATCGGTTCTAATATCGGATTCAATATCGGTTTTTCAATATCGGTTTTGCAATATCAGTTTTTCGATATAGGTTTTTCAATATCGGTTTTTCAATATCGGTTCTAATATCGGATTCAATATCGGTTTTTCAATATCGGTTTTGCAATATCAGTTTTTCGATATAGGTTTTTCAATATCGGTTTTTCAATATCGGTTCTAATATCGGATTCAACATCGGTTTTTGAATATCGGTTCTAATATCGGATTCAATATCGGTTTTGCAATATCGGTTTTTCAATATCGGTTTTGCAATATCAGTTTTTCGATATAGGTTTTTCAATATCGGTTTTTCAATATCGGTTTTTCAATATCGGTTTTGCAATATCAGTTTTTCGATATCAGTTTTTCGATATAGGTTTTTCAATATCGGTTTTTCAATATCGGTTCTAATATCGGATTCAATATCGGTTTTTCAATATCGGTTTTTCAATATCGGTTTTTCAATATCAGTTTTTAAATATTTGTTTTTCAATATCGGTTTTTGAATATCGGTTCTAATATCGGATTCAGTATCGGTTTTTGAATATCGGTTCTAATATCGAATTAAATATCGGTTTTTCAATATCGGTTTTGCAATATCAGTTTTTCGATATAGGTTTTTCAATATCGGTTTTTCAATATCGGTTCTAATATCGGATTCAATATCGGTTTTTCAATATCGGTTGTGCAATATCAGTTTTTCGATATAGGTTTTTCAATATCGGTTTTTCAATATCGGTTCTAATATCGGATTCAATATCGGTTTTTCAATATCGGTTTTGCAATATCAGTTTTTCGATATAGGTTTTTCAATATCGGTTTTTCAATATCGGTTCTAATATCGGATTCAACATCGGTTTTTGAATATCGGTTCTAATATCGGATTCAATATCGGTTTTTCAATATCGGTTTTGCAATATCAGTTTTTCGATATAGGTTTTTCAATATCGGTTTTTCAATATCGGTTCTAATATCGGATTCAACATCGGTTTTTGAATATCGGTTCTAATATCGGATTCAGTATCGGTTTTGAATATCGGTTCTAATATCGGATTCAATATCGGTTTTTCAATATCGGTTTTGCAATATCAGTTTTTCGATATCAGTTTTTCAATATCGGTTCTAATATCGGATTCAATATCGGTTTTTCAATATCGGATTCAATATCGGTTTTTCAATATCGGTTTTTCAATATCGGTTTTTCAATATCGGTTTTTCAATATCGGTTTTTCAATATCGGTTTTGCAATATCAGTTTTCGATATCAGTTTTTCGATATAGGTTTTTCAATATCGGTTTTTCAATATCGGTTCTAATATCGGATTCAATATCGGTTTTTCAATATCGGTTTTTCAATATCGGTTCTAATATCGGATTCAGTATCGGTTTTTGAATATCGGTTCTAATATCGAATTAAATATCGGTTTTTCAATATCGGTTTTGCAATATCAGTTTTTCGATATAGGTTTTTGAATATCGGTTTTTGAATATCGGTTCTAATATCGGATTCAATATCGGTTTTTCAATATCGGTTCTAATATCGGATTCAATATCGGTTTTTCAATATCGGTTTTGCAATATCAGTTTTTCGATATAGGTTTTTCAATATCGGTTTTTCAATATCGGTTCTAATATCGGATTCAATATCGGTTTTTCAATATCGGTTTTGCAATATCAGTTTTTCGATATAGGTTTTTCAATATCGGTTTTTCAATATCGGTTCTAATATCGGATTCAACATCGGTTTTTGAATATCGGTTCTAATATCGGATTCAATATCGGTTTTGCAATATCGGTTTTTCAATATCGGTTTTGCAATATCAGTTTTTCGATATAGGTTTTTCAATATCGGTTTTTCAATATCGGTTTTTCAATATCGGTTTTGCAATATCAGTTTTTCGATATCAGTTTTTCGATATAGGTTTTTCAATATCGGTTTTTCAATATCGGTTCTAATATCGGATTCAATATCGGTTTTTCAATATCGGTTTTTCAATATCGGTTCTAATATCGGATTCAATATCGGTTTTTCAATATCGGTTTTTCAATATCGGTTTTTCAATATCGGTTTTTCAATATCAGTTTTTCAATATTTGTTTTTCAATATCGGTTTTTGAATATCGGTTCTAATATCGGATTCAGTATCGGTTTTTGAATATCGGTTCTAATATCGAATTAAATATCGGTTTTTCAATATCGGTTTTGCAATATCAGTTTTTCGATATAGGTTTTTCAATATCGGTTTTTCAATATCGGTTCTAATATCGGATTCAATATCGGTTTTTCAATATCGGTTGTGCAATATCAGTTTTTCGATATAGGTTTTTCAATATCGGTTTTTCAATATCGGTTCTAATATCGGATTCAATATCGGTTTTTCAATATCGGTTTTGCAATATCAGTTTTTCGATATAGGTTTTTCAATATCGGTTTTTCAATATCGGTTCTAATATCGGATTCAACATCGGTTTTTGAATATCGGTTCTAATATCGGATTCAATATCGGTTTTTCAATATCGGTTTTGCAATATCAGTTTTTCGATATAGGTTTTTCAATATCGGTTTTTCAATATCGGTTCTAATATCGGATTCAACATCGGTTTTTGAATATCGGTTCTAATATCGGATTCAATATCGGTTTTTCAATATTTGTTTTTCAATATCGGTTTTTCAATATCGGTTTTTCAATATCGGTTTTTCAATATCAGTTTTTCAATATTTGGTTTTCAATATCGGTTTTTGAATATCGGTTCTAATATCGGATGCAGTATCGGTTTTTGAATATCGGTTCTAATATCGAATTAAATATCGGTTTTTCAATATCGGTTTTTCAATATCGGTTTTGCAATATCAGTTTTTCGATATAGGTTTTTCAATATCGGTTTTTCAATATCGGTTCTAATATCGGATTCAATATCGGTTTTTCAATATCGGTTTTGCAATATCAGTTTTTCGATATAGGTTTTTCAATATCGGTTTTTCAATATCGGTTCTAATATCGGATTCAATATCGGTTTTTGAATATCGGTTCTAATATCGGATTCAATATCGGTTTTTCAATATCGGTTTTGCAATATCAGTTTTTCGATATCAGTTTTTCAAAATTTGTTTTTCAATATCGGTTTTTGAATATCGGTTCTAATATCGGATTCAACATCGGTTTTTGAATATCGGTTCTAATATCGGATTCAATATCGGTTTTGCAATATCGGTTTTTCAATATCGGTTTTGCAATATCAGTTTTTCGATATAGGTTTTTCAATATCGGTTTTTCAATATCGGTTTTTCAATATCGGTTTTGCAATATCAGTTTTTCGATATCAGTTTTTCGATATAGGTTTTTCAATATCGGTTTTTCAATATCGGTTCTAATATCGGATTCAATATCGGTTTTTCAATATCGGTTTTTGAATATCGGTTCTAATATCGGATTCAATATCGGTTTTTCAATATTTGTTTTTCAATATCGGTTTTTCAATATCGGTTTTTCAATATTTGTTTTTCAATATCGGTTTTTCAATATCGGTTTTTCAATATCGGTTTTTCAATATCAGTTTTTCAATATTTGGTTTTCAATATCGGTTATTGAATATCGGTTCTAATATCGGATTCAGTATCGGTTTTTGAATATCGGTTCTAATATCGAATTAAATATCGGTTTTTCAATATCGGTTTTTCAATATCGGTTTTGCAATATCAGTTTTTCGATATAGGTTTTTCAATATCGGTTTTTGAATATCAGTTCTAATATCGGATTCAATATCGGTTTTTGAATATCGGTTCTAATATCGGATTCAATATCGGTTTTTCAATATCGGTTTTGCAATATCAGTTTTTCGATATCAGTTTTTCAATATTTGTTTTTCAATATCGGTTTTTGAATATCGGTTCTAATATCGGATTCAACATCGGTTTTTGAATATCGGTTCTAATATCGGATTCAATATCGGTTTTGCAATATCGGTTTTTCCATATCGGTTTTGCAATATCAGTTTTTCGATATAGGTTTTTCAATATCGGTTCTTCAATATCGGTTTTTGAATATCGGTTCTAATATCGGATTCAATATCGGTTTTTGAATATCGGTTCTAATATCGGATTCAATATCGGTTTTTCATTTATCGGTTTTGCAATATCAGTTTTTCGATATCAGTTTTTCAATATCGGTTCTAATATCGGATTCAATATCGGTTTTTCAATATCGGTTTTTCAATATCGGTTTTTCAATATCAGTTTTTCAATATTTGTTTTTCAATATCGGTTTTTGAATATCGGTTCTAATATCGGATTCAGTATCGGTTTTTGAATATCGGTTCTAATATCGAATTAAATATCGGTTTTGCAATATCAGTTTTTCGATATAGGTTTTTCAATATCGGTTTTTCAATATCGGTTTTTCAATATCGGTTTTGCAATATCAGTTTTTCGATATCAGTTTTTCGATATAGGTTTTTCAATATCGGTTTTTCAATATCGGTTCTAATATCGGATTCAATATCGGTTTTTCAATATCGGTTTTTGAATATCGGTTCTAATATCGGATTCAATATCGGTTTTTCAATATTTGTTTTTCAATATCGGTTTTTCAATATCGGTTTTTCAATATTTGTTTTTCAATATCGGTTTTTCAATATCGGTTTTTCAATATCGGTTTTTCAATATCAGTTTTTCAATATTTGGTTTTCAATATCGGTTATTGAATATCGGTTCTAATATCGGATTCAGTATCGGTTTTTGAATATCGGTTCTAATATCGAATTAAATATCGGTTTTTCAATATCGGTTTTTCAATATCGGTTTTGCAATATCAGTTTTTCGATATAGGTTTTTCAATATCGGTTTTTGAATATCAGTTCTAATATCGGATTCAATATCGGTTTTTGAATATCGGTTCTAATATCGGATTCAATATCGGTTTTTCAATATCGGTTTTGCAATATCAGTTTTTCGATATCAGTTTTTCAATATTTGTTTTTCAATATCGGTTTTTGAATATCGGTTCTAATATCGGATTCAACATCGGTTTTTGAATATCGGTTCTAATATCGGATTCAATATCGGTTTTGCAATATCGGTTTTTCCATATCGGTTTTGCAATATCAGTTTTTCGATATAGGTTTTTCAATATCGGTTCTTCAATATCGGTTTTTGAATATCGGTTCTAATATCGGATTCAATATCGGTTTTTGAATATCGGTTCTAATATCGGATTCAATATCGGTTTTTCATTTATCGGTTTTGCAATATCAGTTTTTCGATATCAGTTTTTCAATATCGGTTCTAATATCGGATTCAATATCGGTTTTTCAATATCGGTTTTTCAATATCGGTTTTTCAATATCAGTTTTTCAATATTTGTTTTTCAATATCGGTTTTTGAATATCGGTTCTAATATCGGATTCAGTATCGGTTTTTGAATATCGGTTCTAATATCGAATTAAATATCGGTTTTTCAATATCGGTTTTGCAATATCAGTTTTTCGATATAGGTTTTTCAATATCGGTTTTTGAATATCGGTTCTAATATCGGATTCAATATCGGTTTTTCAATATCGGTTTTGCAATATCAGTTTTTCGATATCAGTTTTTCAATATTTGTTTTTCAATATCGGTTTTTCAATATCGGTTCTATTATCGGATTCAATAACGGTTTTTCAATATCGGTTTTTCAATATTTGTTTTTCAATATTTGTTTTTCAATATCGGTTTTTCAATATCGGTTTTTCAATATCGGTCTTTCAATATCAGTTTTTCAATATTTGGTTTTCAATATCGGTTTTTGAATATCGGTTCTAATATCGGATTCAGTATCGGTTTTTGAATATCGGTTCTAATATCGAATTAAATATCGGTTTTTCAATATCGGTTCTAATATCGGATTCAATATCGGTTTTTCAATATCGGTTTTGCAATATCAGTTTTTCGATATAGGTTTTTCAATATCGGTTCTAATATCGGATTCAATATCGGTTTTTCAATATCGGTTTTGCAATATCAGTTTTTCGATATAGGTTTTTCAATATCGGTTTTTGAATATCGGTTCTAATATCGGATTCAATATCGGTTTTTCAATATCGGTTTTGCAATATCAGTTTTTCGATATCAGTTTTTCAATATTTGTTTTTCAATATCGGTTTTTCAATATCGGTTCTAATATCGGATTCAATAACGGTTTTTCAATATCGGTTTTTCAATATTTGTTTTTCAATATTTGTTTTTCAATATCGGTTTTTCAATATCGGTTTTTCAATATCGGTCTTTCAATATCAGTTTTTCAATATTTGGTTTTCAATATCGGTTTTTGAATATCGGTTCTAATATCGGATTCAGTATCGGTTTTTGAATATCGGTTCTAATATCGAATTAAATATCGGTTTTTCAATATCGGTTCTAATATCGGATTCAATATCGGTTTTTCAATATCGGTTTTGCAATATCAGTTTTTCGATATAGGTTTTTCAATATCGGTTCTAATATCGGATTCAATATCGGTTTTTCAATATCGGTTTTGCAATATCAGTTTTTCGATATAGGTTTTTCAATATCGGTTTTTGAATATCGGTTCTAATATCGGATTCAATATCGGTTTTTGAATATCGGTTCTAATATCGGATTCAATATCGGTTTTTCAATATCGGTTTTGCAATATCAGTTTTTCGATATCAGTTTTTCAAAATTTGTTTTTCAATATCGGTTTTTGAATATCGGTTCTAATATCGGATTCAACATCGGTTTTTGAATATTGGTTCTAATATCGGATTCAATATCGGTTTTGCAATATCGGTTTTTCAATATCGGTTTTGCAATATCAGTTTTTCGATATAGGTTTTTCAATATCGGTTTTTCAATATCGGTTTTGCAATATCAGTTTTTCGATATCAGTTTTTCAATATCGGTTCTAATATCGGATTCAATATCGGTTTTTCAATATCGGATTCAATATCGGTTTTTCAATATCAGTTTTTCAATATTTGTTTTTCAATATCGGTTTTTGAATATCGGTTCTAATATCGGATTCAGTATCGGTTTTTGAATATCGGTTCTAATATCGAATTAAATATCGGTTTTTCAATATCGGTTTTGCAATATCAGTTTTTCGATATAGGTTTTTCAATATCGGTTTTTCAATATCGGTTCTAATATCGGATTCAATATCGGTTTTTCAATATCGGTTTGGCAATATCAGTTTTTCGATATAGGTTTTTCAATATCGGTTTTTCAATATCGGTTCTAATATCGGATTCAATATCGGTTTTTCAATATCGGTTTTGCAATATCAGTTTTTCGATATAGGTTTTTCAATATCGGTTTTTCAATATCGGTTCTAATATCGGATTCAACATCGGTTTTTGAATATCGGTTCTAATATCGGATTCAATATCGGTTTTTCAATATCGGTTCTAATATCGGATTCAACATCGGTTTTTGAATATCGGTTCTAATATCGGATTCAATATCGGTTTTTCAATATTTGTTTTTCAATATCGGTTTTTCAATATCGGTTTTTCAATATCAGTTTTTCAATATTTGGTTTTCAATATCGGTTTTTGAATATCGGTTCTAATATCGGATTCAGTATCGGTTTTTGAATATCGGTTCTAATATCGAATTAAATATCGGTTTTTCAATATCGGTTTTGCAATAACAGTTTTTCGATATAGGTTTTTCAATATCGGTTTTTCAATATCGGTTCTAATATCGGATTCAATATCGGTTTTTCAATATCGGTTTTGCAATATCAGTTTTTCGATATAGGTTTTTCAATATCGGTTTTTCAATATCGGTTCTAATATCGGATTCAATATCGGTTTTTCAATATCGGTTTTGCATTATCAGTTTTTCGATATAGGTTTTTCAATATCGGTTTTTCAATATCGGTTTTTCAATATCAGTTTTTCGATATCAGTTTTTCAATATTTGTTTTTCAATATCGGTTTTTCAATATCGGTCCTAATATCGGATTCAATATCGGTTTTTCAATATCGGTTTTTCAATATCAGTTTTTCAATATTTGTTTTTCAATATCGGTTTTTGAATATCGGTTCTAATATCGGATTCAGTATCGGTTTTTGAATATCGGTTCTAATATCGAATTAAATATCGGTTTTTCAATATCGGTTTTTCAATATCGGTTTTTCAATATCGGTTTTGCAATATCGGTCCTAATATCGGATTCAATATCGGTTTTTCAATATCGGTTTTTCAATATCGGTTTTTCAATATCAGTTTTTCAATATTTGTTTTTCAATATCGGTTTTTGAATATCGGTTCTAATATCGGATTCAGTATCGGTTTTTGAATATCGGTTCTAATATCGGATTCAATATCGGTTTTTGAATATCGGTTCTAATATCGGATTCAATATCGGTTTTTCAATATCGGTTTTGCAATATCAGTTTTTCGATATCAGTTTTTCAATATTTGTTTTTCAATATCGGTTTTTGAATATCGGTTCTAATATCGGATTCAACATCGGTTTTTGAATATCGGATTCAATATCGGTTTTTCAATATCGGTTTTGCAATATCAGTTTTTCGATATCAGTTTTTCATTATTTGTTTTTCAATATCGGTTCCTAATATCGGATTCAATATCGGTTTTTCAATATCGGTTTTGCAATATCAGTTTTTCGATATAGGTTTTTCAATATCGGTTTTTGAATATCGGTTCTAATATCGGATTCAATATCGGTTTTTGAATATCGGTTCTAATATCGGATTCAATATCGGTTTTTCAATATCGGTTTTGCAATATCAGTTTTTCGATATCAGTTTTTCAATATTTGTTTTTCAATATCGGTTCTAATATCGGATTCAATATCGGTTTTTCTATATCGGTTTTGCAATATCAGTTTTTCGATATAGGTTTTTCAATATCGTGTTTTTGAATATCAGTTCTAATATCGGATTCAATATCGGTTTTGAATATCGGTTCTAATATCGGATTCAATATCGGTTTTTCAATATCGGTTTTGCAATATCAGTTTTCGATATCAGTTTTTCAATATTTGTTTTTCAATATCGGTTTTTGAATATCGGTTCTAATATCGGATTCAACATCGGTTTTTGAATATCGGTTCTAATATCGGATTCAATATCGGTTTTGCAATATCGGTTTTTCCATATCGGTTTTGCAATATCAGTTTTTCGATATAGGTTTTTCAATATCGGTTCTTCAATATCGGTTCTAATATCGGATTCAATATCGGTTTTTCAATTACGGTTTTGCAATATCAGTTTTTCGATATAGGCTTTTCAATATCGGTTTTTCAATATCGGTTTTTGAATATCGGTTCTAATATCGGATTCAATATCGGTTTTTGAATATCGGTTCTAATATCGGATTCAATATCGGTTTTTCATTTATCGGTTTTGCAATATCAGTTTTTCGATATCAGTTTTTCAATATCGGTTCTAATATCGGATTCAATATCGGTTTTTCAATATCGGTTTTTCAATATCGGTTTTTCAATATCAGTTTTTCAATATTTGTTTTTCAATATCGGTTTTTGAATATCGGTTCTAATATCGGATTCAGTATCGGTTTTTGAATATCGGTTCTAATATCGAATTAAATATCGGTTTTTCAATATCGGTTTTGCAATATCAGTTTTTCGATATAGGTTTTTCAATATCGGTTTTTGAATATCGGTTCTAATATCGGATTCAATATCGGTTTTTCAATATCGGTTTTGCAATATCAGTTTTTCGATATCAGTTTTTCAATATTTGTTTTTCAATATCGGTTTTTCAATATCGGTTCTAATATCGGATTCAATAACGGTTTTTCAATATCGGTTTTTCAATATTTGTTTTTCAATATTTGTTTTTCAATATCGGTTTTTCAATATCGGTTTTTCAATATCGGTCTTTCAATATCAGTTTTTCAATATTTGGTTTTCAATATCGGTTTTTGAATATCGGTTCTAATATCGGATTCAGTATCGGTTTTTGAATATCGGTTCTAATATCGAATTAAATATCGGTTTTTCAATATCGGTTCTAATATCGGATTCAATATCGGTTTTTCAATATCAGTTTTTCGATATAGGTTTTTCAATATCGGTTCTAATATCGGATTCAATATCGGTTTTTCAATATCGGTTTTGCAAT
>NW_027485944.1:0-28494 GCF_050908995.1 Andrena cerasifolii
ATAGGTAAATTATCTAGAGAAAAATAGGTAAATAAATAGAGAAAACAAAAGAGGTAAATAAATAGAGAAAAAAATAGGTAAATAAATACAGAAAAATAGGTAAATTAGGTAGAGAAAAAATAGGTGTATAAATAGAGAAAAATAGGTAAATAAACCAAAGGAAAAAAGATAACTAAAAAAATTGGTATATAAATTAGAGGAAAAAATAGGTAAATAAACAGAGAAAAATAGTTAATGAAGTAGAGAAAACAAAGTAGGTAAATAAATACAGAAAAAGAGGTAAATAAACTAGAGAAAAAATAGGTGTATAAATAGAGAAAAATAGCTAATTAAAAAAATAGGTAAATAAATAGATGGAACAAAGGTAAATAAATAGAGTAAACAAAGGAGGTAAATAAATAGAGAAAAATAGGTAAATAAATAGAGAAAAAAGAGGTAAATAAGTAGAGAAAAATAGGTAAATAAATAGATAAAAAATAGGTAAATAAACTAGAGAAAAAAAGTGTATAAATACAGAAAAATAGCTAAATAAACCAAAGGAAAAAAGGTAAATAAAAAAATAGGTAAATAAATTAGAGGAAAAATAGGTAACTAAACAGAGAAAAAATAGGAAAATAAATGAGAGAAAATATAGGTAAATAACTAGAGAAACAATAGGTAAATAAATAGAGAAAAATAGGTAAATAAATAGAGAAAATATAGGTGTATAAATTAGAGAAAGAAAGAGGTAAATAAATAGAAAAAATTTAATGAATAGAGAAAAAATTGGAAAATAAATAGAGAAAAAATATGTAAATAAATAGAGAAAAATAGGTAAATTATCTAGAGAATATAGGTAAATAAATAGAGAAAACAAAAGAGGTAAATAAATAGAGAAAAAAATAGGTAAATAAATACAGAAAAATAGGTAAATTAGGTAGAGAAAAAATAGGTGTATAAATACAGAAAAATAGCTAAATAAACCAAGGAAAAAAGGTAAATAAAAAAATACGTAAATAAATTAGAGGAAAAAATAGGTAAATAAACAGAGGAAAAAATAGGAAAATAAATGAGAGAAAATATAGGTAAATAACTAGAGAAACAATAGGTAAATAAATAGAGAAAAATAGGTAAACAAACCAAAGGAAAAAAGATAAATAAAAAAATTGGTATATAAATTAGAGGAAAAAATAGGTAAATAAACAGAGAAAAATAATTAATGAAGTAGAGAATACAAAGTAGGTAAATAAATACAGAAAAAAGAGGTAAATAACTAGAGAAAAAATAGGTAAATGAATAGAGAAAAAATAGGTAAATTATCTAGAGAAAAAATTGGTAAATAAATAGAGAAAACAAAAGAGGTAAATAAATAGAGAAAAATAGGTAAATAAATAGAGAAAAAATAGGTTAATAAAATAGGGAAAAATAGGTAAATAAACAGAGAAAAATAGGTAAATAAGTAGAGAAAACAAAAGAGGTAAATAAATAGAGAAAAAAGGGAAAATAAATAGAGAAAAAATAGGTATATTATCTAGAGAAAAAATAGGTGTATAAATATAGATAAATAGCTATATAAATCAAAGGAAAAAAGGTAAATAAAAAAAATACGCTAAATAAATTAAAGGAAAAAATAGGTAAATAACTAGAGAAAATATAGGTAAATGACTAGAGAAGCAATAGGTAAATAAATAGAGAGAAAGAGGTAAATAAATAGAGAAAATATAGGCGTATAAATTAGAGAAAGAAAGAGGTAAATAAATAGAAAAAAGTAAATGAATAGAGAAAAAATTGGAAAATAAATAGAGAAAAAATAGGTAAATAAATAGAGAAAAAATAGGTAAATTATCTAGAGAAAAATAGGTAAATAAATAGAGAAAACAAAAGAGGTAAATAAATAGAGAAAAAAATAGGTAAATCATCTAGAGAAAAAATAGGTGTATAAATATAGATAAATAGCTAAATAAATCAAAGAAAAAAAGTAAATAAAACAATAGGTAAATAAATTAAAGGAAAAATAGGTAAATATCTAGAGAAAAATAGTTGTATAAATAGAGAAAAATAGGTAATGAAGTACAGAAAACAAAGTAGGTAAATAAATACAGAAAATAGGTAAATAAATAGAGAAAAATAGGTAAATTAGGTAGAGAAAAAATAGGTGTATAAATAGAGAAAAATAGGTAATGAAGTACAGAAAACAAAGTAGGTAATAACTAGAGAAAAAATAGGTAAATAAATAGAGAAAACAAAAGAGGTAAATAAATAGAGAAAAATAGGTAAATCATCTAGAGAAAAAATAGGTGTATAAATATAGATAAATAGCTAAATAAATCAAAGAAAAAAAGGTAAATAAAACAATAGGTAAATAAATTAAAGGAAAAAATAGGTAAATATCTAGAGAAAAATAGTTGTATAAATAGAGAAAAATAGGTAATGAAGTACAGTAAACAAAGTAGGTAAATAAATACAGAAAATAGGTAAATAAATAGAGAAAAATAGGTAAATAATTTAGAGAAAAAAATAGGCAAATAAATAGAGAAAAATAGGTAATGAAGTAGAGAAAACAAAGTAGGTAAATAAATACAGAAAAATAGGTAAATAAATAGAGAAAAAAGAGGTAAATAAGTAGAGAAAAATAGGTAAATAAATAGATAAAAAATAGGTAAATAAACTAGAGAAAAAAAGTGTATAAATACAGAAAAATAGCTAAATAAACCAAAGGAAAAAAGGTAAATAAAAAAATAGGTAAATAAATTAGAGGAAAAAATAGGTAACTAAACAGAGAAAAAATAGGAAAATAAATGAGAGAAAATATAGGTAAATAACTAGAGAAACAATAGGTAAATAAATAGAGAAAAATAGGTAAATAAATAGAGAAAATATAGGTGTATAAATTAGAGAAAGAAAGAGGTAAATAAATAGAAAAAATTTAATGAATAGAGAAAAAATTGGAAAATAAATAGAGAAAAAATATGTAAATAAATAGAGAAAAAATAGGTAAATTATCTAGAGAAATATAGGTAAATAAATAGAGAAAACAAAGAGGTAAATAAATAGAGAAAAAAATAGGTAAATAAATACAGAAAAATAGGTAAATTAGGTAGAGAAAAAATAGGTGTATAAATACAGAAAAATAGCTAAATAAACCAAAGGAAAAAAGGTAAATAAAAAAATACGTAAATAAATTAGAGGAAAAAATAGGTAAATAAACAGAGAAAAAATAGGAAAATAAATGAGAGAAAATATAGGTAAATAACTAGAGAAACAATAGGTAAATAAATAGAGAAAAATAGGTAAACAAACCAAAGGAAAAAAGATAAATAAAAAAATTGGTATATAAATTAGAGGAAAAAATAGGTAAATAAACAGAGAAAAATAATTAATGAAGTAGAGAATACAAAGTAGGTAAATAAATACAGAAAAAAGAGGTAAATAACTAGAGAAAAATAGGTAAATGAATAGAGAAAAAATAGGTAAATTATCTAGAGAAAAAATTGGTAAATAAATAGAGAAAACAAAAGAGGTAAATAAATAGAGAAAAATAGGTAAATAAATAGAGAAAAAATAGGTAATAAATAGGGAAAAATAGGTAAATAAACAGAGAAAAATAGGTAAATAAGTAGAGAAAACAAAAGAGGTAAATAAATAGAGAAAAAAGGGAAAATAAATAGAGAAAAAATAGGTATATTATCTAGAGAAAAAATAGGTGTATAAATATAGATAAATAGCTATATAAATCAAAGGAAAAAAGGTAAATAAAAAATACGTAAATAAATTAAAGGAAAAAATAGGTAAATAACTAGAGAAAATATAGGTAAATGACTAGAGAAGCAATAGGTAAATAAATAGAGAGAAAGAGGTAAATAAATAGAGAAAATATAGGCGTATAAATTAGAGAAAGAAAGAGGTAAATAAATAGAAAAAAGTAAATGAATAGAGAAAAAATTGGAAAATAAATAGAGAAAAATAGGTAAATAAATAGAGAAAAAATAGGTAAATTATCTAGAGAAAAATAGGTAAATAAATAGAGAAAACAAAAGAGGTAAATAAATAGAGAAAAAAATAGGTAAATAAATACAGAAAAATAGGTAAATTAGGTAGAGAAAAATAGGTGTATAAATAGAGAAAAATAGGTAAATAAACCAAAGGAAAAAAGATAACTAAAAAAATTGGTATATAAATTAGAGGAAAAAATAGGTAAATAAACAGAGAAAAATAGTTAATGAAGTAGAGAAAACAAAGTAGGTAAATAAATACAGAAAAAGAGGTAAATAAACTAGAGAAAAAATAGGTGTATAAATAGAGAAAAATAGCTAATTAAAAAAATAGGTAAATAAATAGATGGAACAAAGGTAAATAAATAGAGTAAACAAAGGAGGTAAATAAATAGAGAAAAATAGGTAAATAAATAGAGAAAAAAGAGGTAAATAAGTAGAGAAAAATAGGTAAATAAATAGATAAAAAATAGGTAAATAAACTAGAGAAAAAAAGTGTATAAATACAGAAAAATAGCTAAATAAACCAAAGAAAAAAGGTAAATAAAAAAATAGGTAAATAAATTAGAGGAAAAAATAGGTAACTAAACAGAGAAAAAATAGGAAATAAATGAGAGAAAATATAGGTAAATAACTAGAGAAACAATAGGTAAATAAATAGAGAAAAATAGGTAAATAAATAGAGAAAATATAGGTGTATAAATTAGAGAAAGAAAGAGGTAAATAAATAGAAAAAATTTAATGAATAGAGAAAAAATTGGAAAATAAATAGAGAAAAAATATGTAAATAAATAGAGAAAAAATAGGTAAATTATCTAGAGAAATATAGGTAAATAAATAGAGAAAACAAAAGAGGTAAATAAATAGAGAAAAAAATAGGTAAATAAATACAGAAAAATAGGTAAATTAGGTAGAGAAAAAATAGGTGTATAAATACAGAAAAATAGCTAAATAAACCAAAGGAAAAAGGTAAATAAAAAATACGTAAATAAATTAGAGGAAAAAATAGGTAAATAAACAGAGAAAAAATAGGAAAATAAATGAGAGAAAATATAGGTAAATAACTAGAGAAACAATAGGTAAATAAATAGAGAAAAATAGGTAAACAAACAAAGGAAAAAAGATAAATAAAAAAATTGGTATATAAATTAGAGGAAAAAATAGGTAAATAAACAGAGAAAAATAATTAATGAAGTAGAGAATACAAAGTAGGTAAATAAATACAGAAAAAAGAGGTAAATAACTAGAGAAAAAATAGGTAAATGAATTAGAGAAAAAATAGGTAAATTATCTAGAGAAAAAATTGGTAAATAAATAGAGAAAACAAAAGAGGTAAATAAATAGAGAAAAATAGGTAAATAAATAGAGAAAAAATAGGTTAATAAAATAGGAAAAATAGGTAAATAAACAGAGAAAAATAGGTAAATAAGTAGAGAAAACAAAAGAGGTAAATAAATAGAGAAAAAAGGGAAAATAAATAGAGAAAAAATAGGTATATTATCTAGAGAAAAAATAGGTGTATAAATATAGATAAATAGCTATATAAATCAAAGGAAAAAAGGTAAATAAAAAAATACGTAAATAAATTAAAGGAAAAAATAGGTAAATAACTAGAGAAAATATAGGTAAATGACTAGAGAAGCAATAGGTAAATAAATAGAGAGAAAGAGGTAAATAAATAGAGAAAATATAGGCGTATAAATTAGAGAAAGAAAGAGGTAAATAAATAGAAAAAAGTAAATGAATAGAGAAAAAATTGGAAAATAAATAGAGAAAAAATAGGTAAATAAATAGAGAAAAAATAGGTAAATTATCTAGAGAAAAATAGGTAAATAAATAGAGAAAACAAAAGAGGTAAATAAATAGAGAAAAAAATAGGTAAATCATCTAGAGAAAAAATAGGTGTATAAATATAGATAAATAGCTAAATAAATCAAAGAAAAAAAGGTAAATAAAACAATAGGTAAATAAATTAAAGGAAAAAATAGGTAAATATCTAGAGAAAAATAGTTGTATAAATAGAGAAAAATAGGTAATGAAGTACAGAAAACAAAGTAGGTAAATAAATACAGAAAATAGGTAAATAAATAGAGAAAAATAGGTAAATTAGGTAGAGAAAAAATAGGTGTATAAATAGAGAAAAATAGGTAATGAAGTACAGAAAACAAAGTAGGTAAATAACTAGAGAAAAAATAGGTAAATAAATAGAGAAAACAAAAGAGGTAAATAAATAGAGAAAAATAGGTAAATCATCTAGAGAAAAAATAGGTGTATAAATATAGATAAATAGCTAAATAAATCAAAGAAAAAAAGGTAAATAAAACAATAGGTAAATAAATTAAAGGAAAAAATAGGTAAATATCTAGAGAAAAATAGTTGTATAAATAGAGAAAAATAGGTAATGAAGTACAGTAAACAAAGTAGGTAAATAAATACAGAAAATAGGTAAATAAATAGAGAAAAATAGGTAAATAATTTAGAGAAAAAAATAGGCAAATAAATAGAGAAAAATAGGTAATGAAGTAGAGAAAACAAGTAGGTAAATAAATACAGAAAAAGAGGTAAATAACTAGAGAAAAAATACGTAAATAAATAGAGAAAACAAAAGAGGTAAATAAATAGAGAAAAAAGAGGGAAATAAATAGAGAAATATAGGTAAATTGGGTAGAGAATAAAATAGGTGTATAAATAGAGAAAAATAGGTAAATAAACCAAAGGAAAAAAGGTAAATAAAAAATAGGTAAATAAATTAGAGGAAAAAATAGGTAAATAAACAGAGAAAAATAGGTAATGAAGTAGAGAAAACAAAGTAGGTAAATAAATACAGAAAAAAGAGGTAAATAAACTAGAGAAAAAATAGGTGTATAAATAGAGAAAAATAGCTAATTAAAAAAAAATAGGTAAATAAATAGAGGGGAAAAAAGGTAAATAAATAGAGAAAACAAAAGAGGTAAATAATTAGAGAAAACAAAAGAGGTAAATAAATACAGAAAAATAGGTAAATTAGCTAGAGAAAAAGAGGTGTATAAATAGAGAAAAATAGGTAAATAAATTAGAGGAAATAATAGGTAAATAACTAGAGAAAATATAGGTAAATGACTAGAGAAGCAATAGGTAAATAAATAGAGAGAAATAGGTAAATAAATAGAGAAAATAGAGGTGTATAAATTAGAGAAAGAAAGAGGTAAATAAATAGAAAAAGTAAATGAATAGAGAAAAAATTGGAAAATAAATAGAGAAAAAATAGGTAAATAAATAGAGAAAAAATAGGTAAATTATCTAGAGAAAAATAGGTAAATAAATAGAGAAAACAAAAGAGGTAAATAAATAGAGAAAAAAATAGGTAAATAAATACAGAAAAATAGGTAAATTAGGTAGAGAAAAAATAGGTGTATAAATAGAGAAAAATAGGTAAATAAACCAAAGGAAAAAAGATAAATAAAAAAATTGGTATATAAATTAGAGGAAAAAATAGGTAAATAAACAGAGAAAAATAGTTAATGAAGTAGAGAAAACAAAGTAGGTAAATAAATACAGAAAAAGAGGTAAATAAACTAGAGAAAAAATAGGTGTATAAATAGAGAAAAATAGCTAATTAAAAAAAATAGGTAAATAAATAGATGGAAAAAAGGTAAATAAATAGAGTAAACAAAGGAGGTAAATAAATAGAGAAAAATAGGTAAATAAATAGAGAAAAAAGAGGTAAATAAGTAGAGAAAAATAGGTAAATAAATAGATAAAAAATAGGTAAATAAACTAGAGTAAAAAAGTGTATAAATACAGAAAAATAGCTAAATAAACCAAAGGAAAAAAGGTAAATAAAAAAATAGGTAAATAAATTAGAGGAAAAAATAGGTAACTAAACAGAGAAAAAATAGGAAAATAAATGAGAGAAAATATAGGTAAATAACTAGAGAAACAATAGGTAAATAAATAGAGAAAAATAGGTAAATAAATAGAGAAAATATAGGTGTATAAATTAGAGAAAGAAAGAGGTAAATAAATAGAAAAAATTTAATGAATAGAGAAAAAATTGGAAAATAAATAGAGAAAAAATATGTAAATAAATAGAGAAAAAATAGGTAAATTATCTAGAGAAATATAGGTAAATAAATAGAGAAAACAAAAGAGGTAAATAAATAGAGAAAAAAATAGGTAAATAAATACAGAAAAATAGGTAAATTAGGTAGAGAAAAAATAGGTGTATAAATACAGAAAAATAGCTAAATAAACCAAAGGAAAAAAGGTAAATAAAAAAAATAGGTAAATAAATTAGAGGAAAAAATAGGTAAATAAACAGAGAAAAAATAGGAAAAATAAATGAGAGAAAATATAGGTAAATAACTAGAGAAACAATAGGTAAATAAACAGAGAAAAATAGGTAAACAAACCAAAGGAAAAAAGATAAATAAAAAAATTGGTATATAAATTAGAGGAAAAAATAGGTAAATAAACAGAGAAAAATAATTAATGAAGTAGAGAATACAAAGTAGGTAAATAAATACAGAAAAAAGAGGTAAATAACTAGAGAAAAAATAGGTAAATGAATAGAGAAAAATAGGTAAATTATCTAGAGAAAAAATTGGTAAATAAATAGAGAAAACAAAAGAGGTAAATAAATAGAGGGAAAAAAGGTAAATAAATACAGAAAACAAAGGAGGTAAATAAATAGAGAAAAATAGGTAAATAAATTAGAGAAAAAATAGATAAATTAATTAGAGAAAAAATAGGTAAATAAACACAGAACAAATTTGTAAATAAATTAGAAAAAAATATATAAAGAAATTGTGAAAAATAGGTAATGAAGTAGAGAGAACAAAGTAGGTAAATAAATACAGAAAAAAGAGGTAAATAACTAGAGAAAAAATAGGTAAATAAATAGAGAAAAACAGGTAAATAAATAGAGAAAATATAGGTGTATAAATTAGAGAAAGAACGAGGTAAATAAATAGAAAAAATTAAATGAATAGAGAAAAAATTGGAAAATAAATAGAGAAAAATGGGTAAATAAATATAGAAAAAATAGGTAAATTATCTAGAGAAAAAATAAGTAAATAAATAGAGAAAACAAAAGAGGTAAATAAATAGAGAAAAAATAGGTAAATAAATACAGAAAAATAGGTAAATTAGGTAGAGAAAAAATAGGTGTATAAATAGAGAAAAATAGGTAAATAAATAGAGAAAAAAGAGGTAAATAAGTAGAGAAAAATAGGTAAATAAATAGATAAAAAATAGGTAAATAAACTAGAGAAAAAAAGTGTATAAATACAGAAAAATAGCTAAATAAACCAAAGGAAAAAAGGTAAATAAAAAAATAGGTAAATAAATTAGAGGAAAAAATAGGTAAATAAACAGAGAAAAAATTAGGAAAATAAATGAGAGAAATATAGGTAAATAACTAGAGAAACAATAGGTAAATAAATAGAGAAAAATAGGTAAACAAACCAAAGGAAAAAAGATAAATAAAAAAATTGGTATATAAATTAGAGGAAAAAATAGGTAAATAAACAGAGAAATATAATTAATGAAGTAGAGAATACAAAGTAGGTAAATAAATACAGAAAAAAGAGGTAAATAACTAGAGAAAAAATAGGTAAATGAATAGAGAAAAAATAGGTAAATTATCTAGAGAAAAAATTGGTAAATAAATAGAGAAAACAAAAGAGTTAAATAAATAGAGGGGAAAAAAGGTAAATAAATACAGAAAACAAAGGAGGTAAATAAATAGAGAAAAATAGGTAAATAAATTAGAGAAAAAAATAGATAAATTAATTAGAGAAAAAATAGGTAAATAAACACAGAACAAATTTGTAAATAAATTAGAAAAAAATAGATAAAGAAATTGTGAAAAATAGGTAATGAAGTAGAGAGAACAAAGTAGGTAAATAAATACAGAAAAAAGAGGTAAATAACTAGAGAAAAAATAGGTAAATAAATAGAGAAAAACAGGTAAATAAATAGAGAAAATATAGGTGTATAAATTAGAGAAAGAACGAGGTAAATAAATAGAAAAATTAAATGAATAGAGAAAAAATTGGAAAATAAATAGAGAAAAATGGGTAAATAAATATAGAAAAAATAGGTAAATTATCTAGAGAAAAAATAGGTAAATAAATAGAGAAAACAAAAGAGGTAAATAATTAGAGAAAACAAAAGAGGTAAATAAATACAGAAAAATAGGTAAATTAGCTAGAGAAAAAATAGGTGTATAAATAGAGAAAAATAGGTAAATAAACCAAAGAAAAAAAGTTAAATAAAAAATAGGTAAATTAAATTAGAGGAAAAAATAGGTAAATAAACAGAGAAAAATACGTAAAATAAATGAGAGAGAAAAATAGGTAAATATATAGAGAAAAATAGGTAAATAAATAGAGAAAAGTAGGTGTATAAATAGAGAAAATAGCTAATTAAAAAAAATAGGTAAATAAATAGAGGGAAAAAACGTAAATAAATAGAGTAAACAAAGGAGGTAAAGAAATAGAGAAAAAATAGATAAATAAATTAGAGAAAAAAATAGATAAATAAATTAGAGGAAAAAATAGGTAAATAAACAGAGAAAAAATTTGTAAATAAATTACAGAAAAAAATAGATAAAGAAATTGTGAAAAATAGGTAATGAAGTAGAGAATACAAAGGAGGTAAATAAACACAGAAAATAGGTAAATAAATAGAGAAAAATAGGTAAATAATTTACAGAAAAAATAGGCAAATAAATAGAGAAAAATAGGTAATGAAGTAGAGAAAACAAATCACAAAGTAGGTAAATAAATACAGAAAAAGAGGTAAATAACTAGAGAAAAACAAAAGAGGTTAAATAAATAGAGAAAAAATAGGGAAATAAATAGAGAAAATAGGTAAATTATCTAGAGAAAAATAGGTGTATAAATATAGATAAATAGCTAAATAAACCAAAGAAAAAAGGTAAATAAAACAATAGGTAAATAAATTAAAGGAAAAAATAGGTAAATATCTAGAGAAAAAATAGGTAAATAAATAGAGAAAAATACGTAAATAAAGCAAAGAAAAAAAGGTAAATAAAAAAATAGGTAAATAAATTACAGGAAAAAATAGGTAAATAAACAGAGAAAAATACGTAAATAAATGAGAGAAAGAAATAGGTAAATATATACAGAAAAAATAGGTAAATAAATAGAGAAAAAAGAGGTAAATAAATTGAGAAAAATAGGTAAATAAGTACATAAGAAAATAGGTAAATAAAATAGAGAAAAAATAGGCAAATAAAGAGATAAAAATAGGTAAATAAACTAGAGAAAAAAAGTGTATAAATACAGAAAAATAGCTAAATAAACCAAAGGAAAAAAGGTAAATAAAAAAATAGGTAAATAAATTAGAGGAAAAAATAGGTAAATAAACAGAGAAAAAATAGGAAAATAAATGAGAGAAAATATAGGTAAATAACTAGAGAAACAATAGGTAAATAAATAGAGAAAAATAGGTAAACAAACCAAAGGAAAAAAGATAAATAAAAAAATTGGTATATAAATTAGAGGAAAAAATAGGTAAATAAACAGAGAAAAATAATTAATGAAGTAGAGAATACAAAGGAGGTAAATAAATACAGAAAGTAGGTAAATATATAGACAAAAATAGGTAAATAATTTAGAGAAAACAAAAGAGGTAAATAAATAGAGAAAAAATAGGTAAATAAAATAGGGAAAAATAGGTAAATAAACAGAGAAAAATATGTAAATAAGTAGAGAAAACAAATGAGGTAAACAAATAGAGACAAAATAGGAAAATAAATAGAGAAAAAATAGGTATATTATCTAGAGAAAAAATAGGTGTATAAATATAGATAAATAGCTATATAAATCAAAGGAAAAAAGGTAAATAAAAAAATACGTAAATAAATTAAAGGAAAAAATAGGTAAATAACTAGAGAAAATATAGGTAAATGACTAGAGAAGCAATAGGTAAATAAATAGAGAGAAAGAGGTAAATAAATAGAGAAAATAGAGGCGTATAAATTAGAGAAAGAAAGAGGTAAATAAATAGAAAAAAGTAAATGAATAGAGAAAAAATTGGAAAATAAATAGAGAAAAAATAGGTAAATAAATAGAGAAAAAATAGGTAAATTATCTAGAGAAAAATAGGTAAATAAATAGAGAAAACAAAAGAGGTAAATAAATAGAGAAAAAAATAGGTAAATCATCTAGAGAAAAAATAGGTGTATAAATATAGATAAATAGCTAAATAAATCAAAGAAAAAAAGGTAAATAAAACAATAGGTAAATAAATTAAAGGAAAAAATAGGTAAATATCTAGAGAAAAATAGTTGTATAAATAGAGAAAAATAGGTAATGAAGTACAGTAAACAAAGTAGGTAAATAAATACAGAAAATAGGTAAATAAATAGAGAAAAATAGGTAAATAATTTAGAGAAAAAAATAGGCAAATAAATAGAGAAAAATAGGTAATGAAGTAGAGAAAACAAAGTAGGTAAATAAATACAGAAAAAGAGGTAAATAACTAGAGAAAAAATACGTAAATAAATAGAGAAAACAAAAGAGGTAAATAAATAGAGAAAAAAGAGGGAAATAAATAGAGAAATATAGGTAAATTGGGTAGAGAATAAAATAGGTGTATAAATAGAGAAAAATAGGTAAATAAACCAAAGGAAAAAAGGTAAATAAAAAATAGGTAAATAAATTAGAGGAAAAAATAGGTAAATAAACAGAGAAAAATAGGTAATGAAGTAGAGAAAACAAAGTAGGTAAATAAATACAGAAAAAAGAGGTAAATAAACTAGAGAAAAAATAGGTGTATAAATAGAGAAAAATAGCTAATTAAAAAAAAATAGGTAAATAAATAGAGGGGAAAAAAGGTAAATAAATAGAGAAAACAAAAGAGGTAAATAATTAGAGAAAACAAAAGAGGTAAATAAATACAGAAAAATAGGTAAATTAGCTAGAGAAAAAGAGGTGTATAAATAGAGAAAAATAGGTAAATAAATTAGAGGAAATAATAGGTAAATAACTAGAGAAAATATAGGTAAATGACTAGAGAAGCAATAGGTAAATAAATAGAGAGAAATAGGTAAATAAATAGAGAAAATAGAGGTGTATAAATTAGAGAAAGAAAGAGGTAAATAAATAGAAAAAAGTAAATGAATAGAGAAAAAATTGGAAAATAAATAGAGAAAAAATAGGTAAATAAATAGAGAAAAAATAGGTAAATTATCTAGAGAAAAATAGGTAAATAAATAGAGAAAACAAAAGAGGTAAATAAATAGAGAAAAAAATAGGTAAATAAATACAGAAAAATAGGTAAATTAGGTAGAGAAAAAATAGGTGTATAAATAGAGAAAAATAGGTAAATAAACCAAAGGAAAAAAGATAACTAAAAAAATTGGTATATAAATTAGAGGAAAAAATAGGTAAATAAACAGAGAAAAATAGTTAATGAAGTAGAGAAAACAAAGTAGGTAAATAAATACAGAAAAAGAGGTAAATAAACTAGAGAAAAAATAGGTGTATAAATAGAGAAAAATAGCTAATTAAAAAAATAGGTAAATAAATAGATGGAACAAAGGTAAATAAATAGAGTAAACAAAGGAGGTAAATAAATAGAGAAAAATAGGTAAATAAATAGAGAAAAAAGAGGTAAATAAGTAGAGAAAAATAGGTAAATAAATAGATAAAAAATAGGTAAATAAACTAGAGAAAAAAAGTGTATAAATACAGAAAAATAGCTAAATAAACCAAAGGAAAAAAGGTAAATAAAAAAATAGGTAAATAAATTAGAGGAAAAAATAGGTAACTAAACAGAGAAAAAATAGGAAAATAAATGAGAGAAAATATAGGTAAATAACTAGAGAAACAATAGGTAAATAAATAGAGAAAAATAGGTAAATAAATAGAGAAAATATAGGTGTATAAATTAGAGAAAGAAAGAGGTAAATAAATAGAAAAAATTTAATGAATAGAGAAAAAATTGGAAAATAAATAGAGAAAAAATATGTAAATAAATAGAGAAAAAATAGGTAAATTATCTAGAGAAATATAGGTAAATAAATAGAGAAAACAAAAGAGGTAAATAAATAGAGAAAAAAATAGGTAAATAAATACAGAAAAATAGGTAAATTAGGTAGAGAAAAAATAGGTGTATAAATACAGAAAAATAGCTAAATAAACCAAAGGAAAAAAGGTAAATAAAAAAATACGTAAATAAATTAGAGGAAAAAATAGGTAAATAAACAGAGAAAAAATAGGAAAATAAATGAGAGAAAATATAGGTAAATAACTAGAGAAACAATAGGTAAATAAATAGAGAAAAATAGGTAAACAAACCAAAGGAAAAAAGATAAATAAAAAAATTGGTATATAAATTAGAGGAAAAAATAGGTAAATAAACAGAGAAAAATAATTAATGAAGTAGAGAATACAAAGTAGGTAAATAAATACAGAAAAAAGAGGTAAATAACTAGAGAAAAAATAGGTAAATGAATAGAGAAAAAATAGGTAAATTATCTAGAGAAAAAATTGGTAAATAAATAGAGAAAACAAAAGAGGTAAATAAATAGAGAAAAATAGGTAAATAAATAGAGAAAAAATAGGTTAATAAAATAGGGAAAAATAGGTAAATAAACAGAGAAAAATAGGTAAATAAGTAGAGAAAACAAAAGAGGTAAATAAATAGAGAAAAAAGGGAAAATAAATAGAGAAAAAATAGGTATATTATCTAGAGAAAAAATAGGTGTATAAATATAGATAAATAGCTATATAAATCAAAGGAAAAAAGGTAAATAAAAAAATACGTAAATAAATTAAAGGAAAAAATAGGTAAATAACTAGAGAAAATATAGGTAAATGACTAGAGAAGCAATAGGTAAATAAATAGAGAGAAAGAGGTAAATAAATAGAGAAAATATAGGCGTATAAATTAGAGAAAGAAAGAGGTAAATAAATAGAAAAAAGTAAATGAATAGAGAAAAAATTGGAAAATAAATAGAGAAAAAATAGGTAAATAAATAGAGAAAAAATAGGTAAATTATCTAGAGAAAAATAGGTAAATAAATAGAGAAAACAAAAGAGGTAAATAAATAGAGAAAAAAATAGGTAAATCATCTAGAGAAAAAATAGGTGTATAAATATAGATAAATAGCTAAATAAATCAAAGAAAAAAAGGTAAATAAAACAATAGGTAAATAAATTAAAGGAAAAAATAGGTAAATATCTAGAGAAAAATAGTTGTATAAATAGAGAAAAATAGGTAATGAAGTACAGAAAACAAAGTAGGTAAATAAATACAGAAAATAGGTAAATAAATAGAGAAAAATAGGTAAATTAGGTAGAGAAAAAATAGGTGTATAAATAGAGAAAAATAGGTAATGAAGTACAGAAAACAAAGTAGGTAAATAACTAGAGAAAAAATAGGTAAATAAATAGAGAAAACAAAAGAGGTAAATAAATAGAGAAAAATAGGTAAATCATCTAGAGAAAAAATAGGTGTATAAATATAGATAAATAGCTAAATAAATCAAAGAAAAAAAGGTAAATAAAACAATAGGTAAATAAATTAAAGGAAAAAATAGGTAAATATCTAGAGAAAAATAGTTGTATAAATAGAGAAAAATAGGTAATGAAGTACAGTAAACAAAGTAGGTAAATAAATACAGAAAATAGGTAAATAAATAGAGAAAAAATACGTAAATAAATAGAGAAAACAAAAGAGGTAAATAAATAGAGAAAAAAGAGGGAAATAAATAGAGAAATATAGGTAAATTGGGTAGAGAATAAAATAGGTGTATAAATAGAGAAAAATAGGTAAATAAACCAAAGGAAAAAAGGTAAATAAAAAATAGGTAAATAAATTAGAGGAAAAAATAGGTAAATAAACAGAGAAAAATAGGTAATGAAGTAGAGAAAACAAAGTAGGTAAATAAATACAGAAAAAAGAGGTAAATAAACTAGAGAAAAAATAGGTGTATAAATAGAGAAAAATAGCTAATTAAAAAAAAATAGGTAAATAAATAGAGGGGAAAAAAGGTAAATAAATAGAGAAAACAAAAGAGGTAAATAATTAGAGAAAACAAAAGAGGTAAATAAATACAGAAAAATAGGTAAATTAGCTAGAGAAAAAGAGGTGTATAAATAGAGAAAAATAGGTAAATAAATTAGAGGAAATAATAGGTAAATAACTAGAGAAAATATAGGTAAATGACTAGAGAAGCAATAGGTAAATAAATAGAGAGAAATAGGTAAATAAATAGAGAAAATAGAGGTGTATAAATTAGAGAAAGAAAGAGGTAAATAAATAGAAAAAAGTAAATGAATAGAGAAAAAATTGGAAAATAAATAGAGAAAAAATAGGTAAATAAATAGAGAAAAAATAGGTAAATTATCTAGAGAAAAATAGGTAAATAAATAGAGAAAACAAAAGAGGTAAATAAATAGAGAAAAAAATAGGTAAATAAATACAGAAAAATAGGTAAATTAGGTAGAGAAAAAATAGGTGTATAAATAGAGAAAAATAGGTAAATAAACCAAAGGAAAAAAGATAAATAAAAAAATTGGTATATAAATTAGAGGAAAAAATAGGTAAATAAACAGAGAAAAATAGTTAATGAAGTAGAGAAAACAAAGTAGGTAAATAAATACAGAAAAAGAGGTAAATAAACTAGAGAAAAAATAGGTGTATAAATAGAGAAAAATAGCTAATTAAAAAAAATAGGTAAATAAATAGATGGAAAAAAGGTAAATAAATAGAGTAAACAAAGGAGGTAAATAAATAGAGAAAAATAGGTAAATAAATAGAGAAAAAAGAGGTAAATAAGTAGAGAAAAATAGGTAAATAAATAGATAAAAAATAGGTAAATAAACTAGAGTAAAAAAGTGTATAAATACAGAAAAATAGCTAAATAAACCAAAGGAAAAAAGGTAAATAAAAAAATAGGTAAATAAATTAGAGGAAAAAATAGGTAACTAAACAGAGAAAAAATAGGAAAATAAATGAGAGAAAATATAGGTAAATAACTAGAGAAACAATAGGTAAATAAATAGAGAAAAATAGGTAAATAAATAGAGAAAATATAGGTGTATAAATTAGAGAAAGAAAGAGGTAAATAAATAGAAAAAATTTAATGAATAGAGAAAAAATTGGAAAATAAATAGAGAAAAAATATGTAAATAAATAGAGAAAAAATAGGTAAATTATCTAGAGAAATATAGGTAAATAAATAGAGAAAACAAAAGAGGTAAATAAATAGAGAAAAAAATAGGTAAATAAATACAGAAAAATAGGTAAATTAGGTAGAGAAAAAATAGGTGTATAAATACAGAAAAATAGCTAAATAAACCAAAGGAAAAAAGGTAAATAAAAAAATAGGTAAATAAATTAGAGGAAAAAATAGGTAAATAAACAGAGAAAAAATAGGAAAATAAATGAGAGAAAATATAGGTAAATAACTAGAGAAACAATAGGTAAATAAACAGAGAAAAATAGGTAAACAAACCAAAGGAAAAAAGATAAATAAAAAAATTGGTATATAAATTAGAGGAAAAAATAGGTAAATAAACAGAGAAAAATAATTAATGAAGTAGAGAATACAAAGTAGGTAAATAAATACAGAAAAAAGAGGTAAATAACTAGAGAAAAAATAGGTAAATGAATAGAGAAAAAATAGGTAAATTATCTAGAGAAAAAATTGGTAAATAAATAGAGAAAACAAAAGAGGTAAATAAATAGAGGGGAAAAAAGGTAAATAAATACAGAAAACAAAGGAGGTAAATAAATAGAGAAAAATAGGTAAATAAATTAGAGAAAAAAATAGATAAATTAATTAGAGAAAAAATAGGTAAATAAACACAGAACAAATTTGTAAATAAATTAGAAAAAAAATATATAAAGAAATTGTGAAAAATAGGTAATGAAGTAGAGAGAACAAAGTAGGTAAATAAATACAGAAAAAAGAGGTAAATAACTAGAGAAAAAATAGGTAAATAAATAGAGAAAAACAGGTAAATAAATAGAGAAAATATAGGTGTATAAATTAGAGAAAGAACGAGGTAAATAAATAGAAAAAATTAAATGAATAGAGAAAAAATTGGAAAATAAATAGAGAAAAATGGGTAAATAAATATAGAAAAAATAGGTAAATTATCTAGAGAAAAAATAGGTAAATAAATAGAGAAAACAAAAGAGGTAAATAAATAGAGAAAAAAATAGGTAAATAAATACAGAAAAATAGGTAAATTAGGTAGAGAAAAAATAGGTGTATAAATAGAGAAAAATAGGTAAATAAATAGAGAAAAAAGAGGTAAATAAGTAGAGAAAAATAGGTAAATAAATAGATAAAAAATAGGTAAATAAACTAGAGAAAAAAAGTGTATAAATACAGAAAAATAGCTAAATAAACCAAAGGAAAAAAGGTAAATAAAAAAATAGGTAAATAAATTAGAGGAAAAAATAGGTAAATAAACAGAGAAAAAATAGGAAAATAAATGAGAGAAAATATAGGTAAATAACTAGAGAAACAATAGGTAAATAAATAGAGAAAAATAGGTAAACAAACCAAAGGAAAAAAGATAAATAAAAAAATTGGTATATAAATTAGAGGAAAAAATAGGTAAATAAACAGAGAAATATAATTAATGAAGTAGAGAATACAAAGTAGGTAAATAAATACAGAAAAAAGAGGTAAATAACTAGAGAAAAAATAGGTAAATGAATAGAGAAAAAATAGGTAAATTATCTAGAGAAAAAATTGGTAAATAAATAGAGAAAACAAAAGAGGTAAATAAATAGAGGGGAAAAAAGGTAAATAAATACAGAAAACAAAGGAGGTAAATAAATAGAGAAAAATAGGTAAATAAATTAGAGAAAAAAATAGATAAATTAATTAGAGAAAAAATAGGTAAATAAACACAGAACAAATTTGTAAATAAATTAGAAAAAAAATAGATAAAGAAATTGTGAAAAATAGGTAATGAAGTAGAGAGAACAAAGTAGGTAAATAAATACAGAAAAAAGAGGTAAATAACTAGAGAAAAAATAGGTAAATAAATAGAGAAAAACAGGTAAATAAATAGAGAAAATATAGGTGTATAAATTAGAGAAAGAACGAGGTAAATAAATAGAAAAAATTAAATGAATAGAGAAAAAATTGGAAAATAAATAGAGAAAAATGGGTAAATAAATATAGAAAAAATAGGTAAATTATCTAGAGAAAAAATAGGTAAATAAATAGAGAAAACAAAAGAGGTAAATAATTAGAGAAAACAAAAGAGGTAAATAAATACAGAAAAATAGGTAAATTAGCTAGAGAAAAAATAGGTGTATAAATAGAGAAAAATAGGTAAATAAACCAAAGAAAAAAAGTTAAATAAAAAATAGGTAAATAAATTAGAGGAAAAAATAGGTAAATAAACAGAGAAAAATACGTAAATAAATGAGAGAGAAAAATAGGTAAATATATAGAGAAAAATAGGTAAATAAATAGAGAAAAAGTAGGTGTATAAATAGAGAAAATAGCTAATTAAAAAAATAGGTAAATAAATAGAGGGAAAAAACGTAAATAAATAGAGTAAACAAAGGAGGTAAAGAAATAGAGAAAAAATAGATAAATAAATTAGAGAAAAAAATAGATAAATAAATTAGAGGAAAAAATAGGTAAATAAACAGAGAAAAAATTTGTAAATAAATTACAGAAAAAAATAGATAAAGAAATTGTGAAAAATAGGTAATGAAGTAGAGAATACAAAGGAGGTAAATAAACACAGAAAATAGGTAAATAAATAGAGAAAAATAGGTAAATAATTTACAGAAAAAATAGGCAAATAAATAGAGAAAAATAGGTAATGAAGTAGAGAAAACAAAGTAGGTAAATAAATACAGAAAAAGAGGTAAATAACTAGAGAAAACAAAAGAGGTAAATAAATAGAGAAAAAATAGGGAAATAAATAGAGAAAAATAGGTAAATTATCTAGAGAAAAATAGGTGTATAAATATAGATAAATAGCTAAATAAACCAAAGAAAAAAGGTAAATAAAACAATAGGTAAATAAATTAAAGGAAAAAATAGGTAAATATCTAGAGAAAAAATAGGTAAATAAATAGAGAAAAATACGTAAATAAAGCAAAGAAAAAAAGGTAAATAAAAAAATAGGTAAATAAATTACAGGAAAAAATAGGTAAATAAACAGAGAAAAATACGTAAATAAATGAGAGAAAGAAATAGGTAAATATATACAGAAAAAATAGGTAAATAAATAGAGAAAAAAGAGGTAAATAAATTGAGAAAAATAGGTAAATAAGTACATAAGAAAATAGGTAAATAAAATAGAGAAAAAATAGGCAAATAAAGAGATAAAAATAGGTAAATAAACTAGAGAAAAAAAGTGTATAAATACAGAAAAATAGCTAAATAAACCAAAGGAAAAAAGGTAAACAAAAAAATAGGTAAATAAATTAGAGGAAAAAATAGGTAACTAAACAGAGAAAAAATAGGAAAATAAATGAGAGAAAATATAGGTAAATAACTAGAGAAACAATAGGTAAATAAATAGAGAAAAATAGGTAAATAAATAGAGAAAATATAGGTGTATAAATTAGAGAAAGAAAGAGGTAAATAAATAGAAAAAATTTAATGAATAGAGAAAAAATTGGAAAATAAATAGAGAAAAAATATGTAAATAAATAGAGAAAAAATAGGTAAATTATCTAGAGAAATATAGGTAAATAAATAGAGAAAACAAAAGAGGTAAATAAATAGAGAAAAAAATAGGTAAATAAATACAGAAAAATAGGTAAATTAGGTAGAGAAAAAATAGGTGTATAAATAGGGAAAAATAGCTAAATAATTCAAGGGAAAAAAGGTAAATAAAAAAATAGGTAAATAAATTACAGGAAAAAATGGGTAACTAAATAGAGAAGAAATAGGTAACTAAATGAGAGAAAAAAATAGGTAAATATCTAGCGAAAAAATAGGTAAATAAATAGAGAAAAAGTAGGAAAATATAATAGAGAAAAAGTAGGTAAATAAACAGAGAAAAAATAGGTAAATAAATTAGAGAAAAAAATAGATAAAGAAATAGTGAAAAATAGGTAATGAAGTAGAGAATACAAAGGAGGTAAATAAAAACAGAAAATAGGTAAATAAATAGAGAAAAATAGGTAAATAATTTAGAGAAAAAAATAGATAAAGAAATAGTGAAAAATAGGTAATGAAGTAGAGAATACAAAGGAGGTAAATAAATACAGAAAGTAGGTAAATAAATAGACAACAATAGGTAAATAATTTAGAGAGGAAAATAGGCAAATAAATAGAGAAAAATAGGTAATGAAGTACAGAAAACAAAGTAGGTAAATAAATACAGAAAAAAGAGGTAAATAACTAGAGAAAAAATCGGTAAATAATTAGAGAAAACAAAAGAGGTAAATAAATAGAGAGAAATAGGTAAATTATCTAGAGAAAAATAGGTAAATAAATAGAGAAAAATAGGTAAATTATCTAGAGAAAAATAGGTAAATAAATAGAGAAAACAAAAGAGGTAAATAAATAGAGAAAAAATAGGTAAATAAATACAGAAAAATAGGTAAATTAGGTAGAGAAAAAATAGGTGTATAAATAGAGAAAAATAGGTAATGAAGTACAGAAAACAAAGTAGGTAAATAACTAGAGAAAAAATAGGTAAATAAATAGAGAAAACAAAAGAGGTAAATAAATAGAGAAAAATAGGGAAATAAATAGAGAAAAATAGGTAAATCATCTAGAGAAAAAATAGGTGTATAAATATAGATAAATAGCTAAATAAATCAAAGAAAAAAAGGTAAATAAAACAATAGGTAAATAAATTAAAGGAAAAAATAGGTAAATATCTAGAGAAAAAATAGGAAAATAAATAGAGAAAAATACGTAAATAAACCAAAGAAAAAAAGGTAAATAAAAAAATAGGTAAATAAATTAGAGGAAAAAATAGGTAAATAAACAGAGAAAAATACGTAAATAAATGAGAGAAAGAAATAGGTAAATATATACAGAAAAAATAGGTAAATAAATAGAGAAAAAAGAGGTAAATAAATTGAGAAAAATAGGTAAATAAGTACATAAGAAAATTGGTAAATAAAATAGAGAAAAAATAGGCAAATAAATAGATAAAAATAGGTAAATAAACTAGAGAAAAAATAGGTGTATATATAGAGAAAAATAGCTAAATAATTGAAGGGAAAAAAAGGTAAATAAAAAAATAGGTAAATAAATTACAGGAAAAAATGGGTAACTAAATAGAGAAGAAATAGGTAACTAAATGAGAGAAAAAATAGGTAAATATCTAGCGAAAAAATAGGTAAATAAATAGAGAAAAAGTAGGTAAATATAATAGAGAAAAAAATAGATAAAGAAATAGTGAAAAATAGGTAATGAAGTAGAGAATACAAAGGAGGTAAATAAAAACAGAAAATAGGTAAATAAATAGAGAAAAATAGGTAAATAATTTAGAGAAAAAAATAGATAAAGAAATAGTGAAAAATAGGTAATGAAGTAGAGAATACAAAGGAGGTAAATAAAAACAGAAAATAGGTAAATAAATAGAGAAAAATAGGTAAATAATTTAGAGAAAAAAATAGATAAAGAAATAGTGAAAAATAGGTAATGAAGTAGAGAATACAAAGGAGGTAAATAAATACAGAAAGTAGGTAAATAAATAGACAACAATAGGTAAATAATTTAGAGAGGAAAATAGGCAAATAAATAGAGAAAAATGGGTAATGAAGTACAGAAAACAAAGTAGGTAAATAAATACAGAAAAAAGAGGTAAATAACTAGAGAAAAAATAGGTAAATAATTAGAGAAAACAAAAGAGGTAAATAAATAGAGAAAAAATAGGTTAATAAAATAGGGAAAAATAGGTAAATAAACAGATAAAAATAGGTAAATAAGTAGAGAAAACAAAAGAGGTAAATAAATAGAGAAAAATAGGAAAATAAAAAGAGAAAAAATAGGTATATTATCTAGAGAAAAAAAGTGTATAAATACAGAAAAGTAGCTAAATAAACCAAAGGAAAAAAGGTAAATAAAAAAATAGGTATATAAATCAGAGGAAAAAATAGGTAAATAAACAGAGAAAAAATAGGAAAATAAATGAGAGAAAATATAGGTAAATAACTAGAGAAACAATAGGTAAATAAATAGAGAAATATGGGTAAACAAACCAAGTGATAAAAGATAAATAAAAAAATTGGTATATAAATTAGAGGAAAAAATAGGTAAATAAACAGAGAAAAAATAGGAAAATAAATGAGAGAAAATATAGGTAAATAACTAGAGAAACAATAGGTAAGTAAATAGAAAAAAATAGGCAAATAATTAGAGAAAAATAGGTAATGAAGTAGAGAAAACAAAGTAGGTAAATAAATACAGAAAAAAGAGGTAAATAACTAGAGAAAAAATAGTTAAGTAAATAGAGAAAACAAAAGAGGTAAATAAATAGAGAAATATAGGTAAATAAAATAGTGAAAAATAGGTAAATAAATAGAGAAAAATAGGTAAATAAAATAGGGAAAAATTGGTAAATAAACAGAGAAAAATAGGTAAATAAGTAGAGAAAACAAAAGAGGTAAACAAATAAAGAAAAAATAGGAAAATAAATAGAGAAAAAATAGGTAAATTATCTGGAGAAAAAATGGGTGTATAAATAGAGATAAATAGCTAAATATATCAAAGAAAAAAAGGTAAATAAAAAAATATGTAAAGAAACTAGAGGAAAAAATAGGTAAATTAGTGAGAAAGAAAAATGCGTAAATAACTAGAGAAAAAAATGGTAACTAAATAGAGTAAAATAGGTAAATAAATAGAGAAAAATAGGTAAATAAAATAGGGAAACATAGGGAAATAAACAGAGAAAAAATAGGAAAATAAATGAGAGAAAATATAGGTGTATAAATTAGAGAAAGAAAGAGGTAAATAAATAGAAGAAAGTAAATGAACAGAGAAAAAATTGGAAAATAAATAGAGAAAAAATAAGTAAATAAATAGAGAAAAAATAGGTAAATTATCTAGAGAAAAATAGGTAAATAAATAGAGAAAACAAAAGAGGTAAATAAATAGAGAAAAAAATAGGTAAATAAATACAGAAAAATAGGTAAATTAGGTAGAGAAAAAATAGGTGTATAAATAGAGAAAAATAGGTAAATAAACCAAAGGAAAAAAGATAAATAAAAAAATTGGTATATAAATTAGAGGAAAAAATAGGTAAATAAACAGAGAAAAATAGTTAATGAAGTAGAGAATACAAAGGAGGTAAAAAAATTCAAAAAAGAGGTAAATAAACTAGAGAAAAAATAGGTGTATAAATAGAGAAAAATAGCTAATTAAAAAAAATAGGTAAATAAATAGATGGAAAAAAAGTTAAATAAATAGAGAAAACAAAGGAGGTAAATAAATAGAGAAAAATAGGTAAATACATAGAGAAAAAAGGGGTAAATAAGTAGAGAAAAATAGGTAAATAAATAGATAAAAAATAGGTACATAAACTAGAGAAAAAAGTGTATAAATACAGAAAAATAGCTAAATAAACCAAAGGAAAAAAGGTAAATAAAAAAATAGGTAAATAAATTAGAGGAAAAAATAGGTAAATAAACAGAGAAAAAATAGGAAAATAAATGAGAGAAAATATAGGTAAATAACTAGAGAAACAATAGGTAAATAAATAGAGAAATATAGGTAAACAAACCAAGTGAAAAAAGATAAATAAAAAAATTGGTATATAAATTAGAGGAAAAAATAGGTAAATAAACAGAGAAAAATAGTTAATGAAGTAGAGAAAACAAAGTAGGTAAATAAATACAGAAAAGAGAGGTAAATAAACAAGAGAAAAATAGGTGTATAAATAGAGAAAAATAGCTAATTAAAAAAATAGGTAAATAAATAGATGGAAAAAAAGGTAAATAAATAGAGAAAACAAAGGAGGTAAATAAATAGAGAAAAATAGGTAAATAAATAGAGAAAAAAGAGGTAAATAAATAGAGAAAAATAGGTAAATAAATAGATAAAAAATAGGTAAATAAACTAGAGAAAGAAAGTGTATAAATACAGAAAAATAGCTAAATAAACCAAAGGAAAAAGGTAAATAAACAAATAGGTAAATAAATTAGAGGAAAAAATAGGTAACTAAACAGAGAAAAATAAGGAAAATAAATGAGAGAAAATATAGGTAAATAACTAGAGAAACAATAGGTAAGTAAATAGAAAAAATAGGCAAATAAATAGAGAAAAATAGGTAATGAAGTAGAGAAAACAAAGTAGGTAAATAAATACAGAAAAAAGAGGTAAATAACTAGAGAAAAAATAGTTAAGTAAATAGAGAAAACAAAAGAGGTAAATAAATAGAGAAAAAAAGGTAAATAAATAGAGAAAAAATAGGTAAATAAAATAGGGAAAAATAGGTAAATAAACAGAGAAAAATAGGTAAATAAGTAGAGAAAACAAAAGAGGTAAACAAATAAAGAAAAAATAGGAAAATAAATAGAGAAAAATAGGTAAATTATCTGGAGAGAAAATGGGTGTATAAATAGAGATAAATAGCTAAATATATCAAAGAAAAAAAGGTAAATAAAAAAATATGTAAAGAAATTAGAGGAAAAAATAGGTAAATTAGTGAGAAAGAAAAATGCGTAAATAACTAGAGAAAACAAAACAGGTAAATAAATAGAGAAAAATAGGAAAATAAATAGAGAAAAAATAGGTAAATTATCTAGAGAAAAAATAGGTGTATAAATATAGATAAGTAGCTAAATAAATCAAAAAAAAAGGTAAATAAAAAAATAGGTAAATAAATTAGAGAAAAAATAGGTAAATTATCTAGAGAAAAAATAGGTGTATAAATATAGATAAATAGCTACATAAATCAAAGAAAAAAAGGTAAATAAAAAAATAGGTAAATAAATTAAAGGAAAAAATAGGTAAATAAACAGAGAAAAAATAGGAAAATAAATGAGAGAAAATATAGGTAAATGACTAGAGAAACAATAGGTAAATAAATAGAGAAAAAATATTTAAATTATCTACAGAAAAATAGGTAAATAAATAGAGAAAACAAAAGAGGTAAATAAATAGAGAAAAATAGGTAAATAAATAGAGAAAAAATAGGTTAATAAAATAGGGAAAAATAGGTAAATAAACAGAGAAAAATAGGTAAATAAGTAGAGAAAATATAGGTAAATGACTAGAGAAGCAATAGGTAAATAAATAGAGAGAAATAGGTAAATAAATAGAGGAAATATAGGTGTATAAATTAGAGAAAGAAAGAGGTAAATAAATAGAAAAAAGTAAATGAATAGAGAAAAAATTGGAAAATAAATAGAGAAAAAATAGGTAAATAAATAGAGAAAAAATAGGTAAATTATCTAGAGAAAAATAGGTAAATAAATAGAGAAAACAAAAGAGGTAAATAATTAGAGAAAAAAATAGGTAAATAAATACAGAAAAATAGGTAAATTAGGTAGAGAAAAAATAGGTGTATAAATAGAGAAAAATAGGTAAATAAACCAAAGGAAAAAAGATAAATAAACAAATAGGTAAATAAATTAGAGGAAAAAATAGGTAACTAAACAGAGAAAAAATAGGAAAATAAATGAGAGAAAATATAGGTAAATAACTAGAGAAACAATAGGTAAATAAATAGAGAAATATAGGTAAACAAACCAAGGGAAAAAAGATAAATAAAAAAATTGGTATATAAATTAGAGGAAAAAATAGGTAAATAAACAGAGAAAAATAGTTAATGAAGTAGAGAAAACAAAGTAGGTAAATAAATACAGAAAAAAGAGGTAAATAAACAAGAGAAAAATAGGTGTATAAATAGAGAAAAATAGCTAATTAAAAAAAATAGGTAAATAAATAGATAAAAAATAGGTAAAAAACTAGAGAAAAAAGTGTATAAATACAGAAAAATAGCTAAATAAACCAAAGGAAAAAAGGTAAATAAAAAAATAGGTAAATAAATTAGAGGAAAAAATAGGTAAATAAACAGTGAAAAATAGGAAAATAAATGAGAGAAAATATAGGTAAATAACTAGAGAAACAATAGGTAAATAAATAGAGAAAAATAGGTAAACAAACCAAAGGAAAAAAGATAAATAAAAAAATTGGTATATAAATTAGAGGAAAAAATAGGTAAATAAACAGAGAAAAATAGTTAATGAAGTAGAGAAAACAAAGTAGGTAAATAAATACAGAAAAAAGAGGTAAATAAACAAGAGAAAAATAGGTCTATAAATAGAGAAAAATAGCTAATTAAAAAAAATAGGTAAATAAATAGATGGAAAAAAGGTAAATAAATAGAGAAAACAAAGGAGGTAAATAAATAGAGAAAAATAGGTAAATAAATAGAGAAAAAAGAGGTAAATAAGTAGAGAAAAATAGGTAAATAAATAGATAAAAAATAGGTAAATAAACTGGAGAAAAAAAGTGTATAAATACAGAAAAATAGCTAAATAAACCAAAGGAAAAAAGGTAAATAAACAAATAGGTAAATAAATTAGAGGAAAAAATAGGTAACTAAACAGAGAAAAATAGGAAAATTAATGAGAGAAAATATAGGTAAATAACTAGAGAAACAATAGGTAAATAAATAGGGAAAAATAGGTAAATTGGGTAGAGAAAAAATAGGTGTATAAATAGAGAAAAATAGGTAAATAAACCAAAGGAAAAAAGGTAAATAAAAAATAGGTAAATAAATTAGAGGAAAAAATAGGTAAATAAACAGAGAAAAATAGGTAATGAAGTAGAGAAAACAAAGTAGGTAAATAAATACAGAAAAAAGAGGTAAATAAACTAAAGAAAAAATAGGTGTATAAATACAGAAAAATAGCTAAATAATTCAAGGGAAAAAAGGTAAATGAAAAAATAGGTAAATAAATTACAGGAAAAAATGGGTAACTAAATAGAGAAGAAATAGGTAACTAAATGAGAGAAAAAAATAGGTAAATATCTAGCGAAAAAATATGTAAATAAATAGAGAAAAAGTAGGGAAATATAATAGAGAAAAAGTAGGTAAATAAACAGAGAAAAAATAGGTAAATAAATTAGAGAAAAAATAGGTGTATACATAGAGATAAATAGCTAAATAAATCAAAGAAAAAAGGTAAATAAAAAAATGGGTAAAGAAATTAGAGGAAAAAATAGGTAAATAACTAGAGAAAATATAGGTAAATGACTAGAGAAACAATAGGTAAATAAATAGAGAGAAATAGGTACATAAATAGAGAAAATATAGGTGTATAAATTAGAGAAAGGAAGAGGTAAATAAATAGAAAAAAGTAAATGAATAGAGAAAAAATTGGAAAATAAATAGAGAAAAAATAGGTAAATAAATAGAGAAAAAATAGGTAAATTGTCTAGAGAAAAATAGGTAAATAAATAGAGAAAACAAAAGAGGTAAATAAATAGAGAAAAATAGGTAAATAAATAGAGAAAAAATAGGTTAATAAAATAGGGAAAAATAGGTAAATAAACAGAGAAAAATAGGTAAATAAGTAGAGAAAACAAAAGAGGTAAATAAATAGA
>NW_027485945.1:2500-28464 GCF_050908995.1 Andrena cerasifolii
AGGTGTCGCGCCGGTTCGTACCCATATCCGCAGCAGGTCTCCAAGGTAAAGAGCCTCTAGTCGATAGATTAATGTAGGTAAGGGAAGTCGGCAAATTGGATCCGTAACTTCGGAATAAGGATTGGCTCTGAGGAGCGGGGCGTGTCGGGCTTGGTTGGGAAACGGGTTTGGTTGACGAGCCGGGCCTGGGTGAGGTGAACGGTCGGGATTTCGGTCTCGCATCCGGGATCCGAGCTCGGTCCCGTGCCATCGCCTCCCGCGGATCTTCCTTGCTGCGAGGCTTCCGTGTCGGTTTTACCGTCGTGGTCGCCATTCAACGCTCAGCTCAGAACTGGCACGGACTAGGGGAATCCGACTGTCTAATTAAAACAAAGCATTGCGATGGCCCCCGAGGGTGTTGACGCAATGTGATTTCTGCCCAGTGCTCTGAATGTCAACGTGAAGAAATTCAAAAAAGCGCGGGTAAACGGCGGGAGTAACTATGACTCTCTTAAGGGTCATAGTTACGGGTAGGTGATGCGTCTTACAGACCTCTAGTAAGGTCCTTAGCCTCTCCTTACCCAGGGCCACGACTACGTCCAGAGTCGGCCCGCCGTTCAACAGGGTGCCGCCTCACTAGGTTGCACCCTGGCAGAATGTCGTGAGTCCAAAAATGGCCCCTGGGGGTTGCCGGCCCTCTCGGGCCTAAAATAGTGTTGGCCCAAGACCAAAAAGAACAGCCTCGGATGGAACAAGTACTAGGGGGGCGCCCACCGGTGCCCCCCCGCCAACACATCCGTCCCAACCAGGACCAAGCTCAAATCCCCCCGAGCCAGTCTACGCGTGTGAATTCCCAGGGTGCGACCGCGTCTTTACCACCAAAGCGGGTCGGGGCCTTCACGTGAGGCGTGGCCACCCGGATTGGACTGAGGACGTGAATCGCGCCGTGACAGCGAGGGCACGTTGGACGCAGGAGGAGGTGTCCCTGCTGGCACGGCGCGAGGCGGAACTGTCCATGAAGGGTGAACGCTTCATGAACCAGGCCCTCCTGGGTTTCCTTCCCGGACGAACGCTCGAAGCCTTAAAAGGTGCACGAAAGCGCGAGGGCTATCGTGCACTTGTTACGGAGCACATTGGACGCATGGAACAGGAGGCCATGGAACCGGAGGATGCCGTTCCGGTGGCTCCCGTCGGAGAGGATGAGGAGTGCGATCGGGCTCTTCTGGAGTTCTTCCGCGGCCTCGGCCCGGTCGGGGCGGACGCCTTTGTGTCTTCAACCCTGGATGGCGTCTGCAACGGTGTCGGGCTGGAGGACCGCGGGGTAACCTTGGAGAGGCTGACAGCATACCTCAGCGGTGTCTTTCCGCTACCTCGAAACACGGGAGCTGGACGGCCGCCCCGGCGGATGCCTACGGTGGGGGCTCGACTGTCGTGGCGTCAGCGGCGCAAGGTCGACTACGGCAGAGCCCAAAAGCTCTGGCGTAGGGATCCAAGACGCTGCTTTGATGATGTGATGGACGGCTCCGGTGCGAGCCATTCCCTCCCCAAAGAGGTAATGGTTCCGTAATGGGAGTCCATCATGACTGACGATCGCGACGTCTCCCCACCGCCGGTACAGCGCGAAGAAACCATTCGCGCCCTGTGGTCTCCTGTGACGCTGGATGAGGTTCGGCGATGTCTACCGGAGAGGAAGACTGCACCGGGTCCTGACGCCCTGTCTGCAAGGATCCTTTACAGCACCCCCTTCGAGGTGCTGGCAAGGATCTACAACTTAGTGTTGTGGTGTCGCAGACTCCCCCTTCACCTCAGGGGCGCTAGGACGGTGCTGATTCCGAAGAAACCGGTGCCCTCAAGTCCGTCGGAATATCGGCCCATTTCGGTGGCCTCGGTCCTTGTGCGTGGTTTACACAAGGTCCTGGCAAAACGGATGGGTCGATTGATTCCGATTGATGAGAGGCAAAGTGCATTCCGAGCCTCAGACGGCTGTGCGGACAATGTGTTCCTGCTGGACTTGTTGTTGCGACACCACCACTCTCGCCATAAGCCGCTGCACGTCGCCTCTGTTGATGTGGCGAAGGCGTTTGACACCGTTTCCCACCGGGCGATACTGCAAACACTGGAAGCGAGGGGCTGCCCTAGGCCCATGTTGGAATATATGGAGTCGGTGTACTCCGATGCTTTCACGACCATTGTATCGGGCGGCTGGCAGTCACATGCCATCCACCCGATGCATGGGGTGAGGCAGGGAGATCCCATGTCTCCATATATTTTCAATATGGTCTTGGATAGGCTCCTCAAGTGTTTACCCCAGGATATCGGGGCAGATATCGACGGTGTTAGGATCGCGGCGTCGGCCTTCGCCGATGACCTCATACTGGCGGCCTCAACGACGACTGGGCTCCAGCAGCTGCTTGACTGTGTGGAGGGCTTCCTCGCGGGATGCGGCATGTCCGTAAACGTGGGGAAGTCCTTCACTATCAGCCTCGGAACAGTTCCACGCCAGAAGAAGACCACCGTGGACCCAGGCAACTTCGTCCTCGGTGGTCAGAAGCTGGCTGCGATGAAGCGGACCGACACCTGGACGTACTTGGGTATCCCGTTTTCGCCAGAGGGACGTCTGCGTTCCGATCTGACGGTCAGGTTGGCTGCTGCGTTAGTTAAGTTATCTAGAGCCCCGCTCAAGCCGCAGCAGAAATTGTTCGCTGTGCGGACATATCTGCTGCCGAGCGTGTATCATGTCGGGTCGTTGGGGGACGCCAGGGTGGAGTCACTCAACAGGGGTGATCGTGCGGTAAGGGTGGAGGTGAGACGGTGGTTAGATCTGCCGCAGGATACACCTACCGGCTACTTTCACGCCAGCGTCGAGTCGGGAGGGCTTGGGGTGCCATCGCTTCGGTGGTGTATCCCCAGGATCCGGGTGAACCGCCTGAAGGGCCTGTCCTTGTCATTCGATGCGTCGGCTGCGCGGCCGGGGGACTTTCTTCGACTCGAGATCCGTAGGGCCCAAGAGCGCCTGAAGGATCATGGCATTTACATCGACTCTCCGGAGAGGGAGTCCCGCAGATGGGCGGGGGACCTCCACCGGAGCGTCGATGGCGGAGCCCTGAAAGAGTCGAGGAGGGTCCCCGGGCAGCACAGGTGGATAGCCGAGGGCACCCGCTTCTTGTCTGGGAGGGACTTCGTCCGGACCGGCAAGTTGCGGATTAATGCCCTTCCGACAAAGTCCCGTACATCTCGGGGCCGAATGCAGGACGGGCAGTGCAGGGCAGGTTGTGCTGTCTCGGAGACACTCAACCACGTGCTTCAGCCGTGTCACCGCACGCATGATGCTCGCATTAGGCGGCATGATGCGGTGTTCGCGTACCTGGCACGTGGTATGGAACAGAGTGGATTCGAGGTACAGCGCGAGCCGACCTTCCGAACCGACGAGGGCGTGAGGAAGCCAGATCTGGTCGCGACCAAGGACAGCAGGTGTGTAGTCGTCGACGCGCAGGTGGTCAGTGAGCAGACGATATTGGATCTTGCGCATAAGCGTAAGGTCGAATATTATGCTGATAACGCGAGCCTCCGCCGTGCGGTTGCGTCTAGCACCGGCACGGAGGAGGTGAGTTTCCCCTCGGCCACCTTGTCGTGGAGGGGACTATGGAGCGCGAAGTCCGTGAGGGGACTCCGGGAGGCCGGGATCGTGAAGAGGCGGGACCTCAGCGTGATCGCGTCGCGCGTTTTGGTGGGAGGCGTGGCGGCCTGGGGATTATTTAACCGCCGAACATCTATGCGGTTAGACAGGACGGGGGTTGGGTGAGGAATTGGTTGGGAACGGTATGTGCGAGGACGCCGCTCGCTGTCATCTGGTTTCCCGCACTTACGCCCGTGGTTGTAGGCGTTTTAATAGGGTGCGGGAACATACAGGCGCAAAAACCAGCGGGAAGGACAGATTCCCCGCCAGGGAAAAAAAAATAGCCAAATGCCTCGTCATCTAATTAGTGACGCGCATGAATGGATTAACGAGATTCCCTATGTCCCTATCTACTTTCTAGCGAAACCACTGCCAAGGGAACGGGCTTGGAAAAATTAGTTGGGAAAGAAGACCCTGTTGAGCTTGACTCTAGTCTGGGACTGTAAGGAGACATGAGAGGTGCAGCATAAGTGGGAGATGGCAACATCGCCGGTGAAATACCACTACTTTTCATCGTTTCTTTACTTACTCGGTTGGGCGGAGCGCGTGCACCGAGGTTTCGACCCGGTTGTCACGGTGTTCTAGAGCCAAGCGTGTAAGAGTGGCGTGAAGTCAAGTAGGCCCATCGCCGACAATACTCCCGCGTGATCCGATTCGAGGACAATGCCAGGCGGGGAGTTTGACTGGGGCGGTACATCTGTCAAAGAATAACGCAGGTGTCCTAAGGCCAGCTCAGCGAGGACAGAAACCTCGCGTAGAGCAAAAGGGCAAAAGCTGGCTTGATCTCGATGTTCAGTACGCATAGAGACTGCGAAAGCACGGCCTATCGATCCTTTTGGCTTGAAGAGTTTTCAGCAAGAGGTGTCAGAAAAGTTACCACAGGGATAACTGGCCTGTGGCGGCCAAGCATTCATAGCGACGTCGCTTTTTGATCCTTCGATGTCGGCTCTTCCTATCATTGCGAAGCAGGAATTCGCCAAGCGTCGGATGTCACCCGCTAACAGGGAACGTGAGCTGGGTTTAGACCGTCGTGAGACGGTTAGTTTTACCCTTCTGATGACTGGTCGTTGCGATAGTAATCCTGCTCAGTACGAGAGGAACCGCAGGTTCGGACATTTGGTTCACGCACTCGGTCGAGCGGCCGGTGGTGCGAAGCTACCATCCGTGGGATTATGCCTGAACGCCTCTAAGGCCGTATCCTTTCTAGTCAAAGGCGGCAACGATATTTCTAGGAGTTCCGTGTGGGTCGAAAGGCTCAAAACAATGTGACACTACTAGGTGGTCGGTCCACGTGGCCGATCATCGCACGGGCCCCAGTTTGCCGTACGGGCGTCTCTGTACCCACCATCGGGATCTCGCCGACTGGTGGACATGGCGCTCTAACGGTCGATCATGGGTACTCCAAGTTCGACGTCGAGACTCGGAATCGTTTGTAGACGACTTAGGTACCTGGCGGGGTGTTGTACTCGGTAGAGCAGTTACCACGCTGCGATCTGTTGAGACTCAGCCCTATGCTTGGGGATTCGTCTTGTCGGTTGGACGAGGCCCCACGTTGCGCACGCACGCGTAGCGCCTGACCAAAGTTATTATAACCAGCGGCGAGGCAATACGCCGCTGGGACTTTGATTATTTCGGCGGCGAAGCAATACGCCGCTGGAGAGCAGACCTGACCAGCGGCGAAGCAATACGCCGCTGGAGAGCAGAGCTGACCGGCGGCGAAGCAATACGCCGCTGGAGAGCAGACCTGACCGGCGGCGAGGCAATACGCCGCTGGGACTTTGATTATTTCGGCGGCGAAGCAATACGCCGCTGGAGAGCAGACCTGACCGGCGGCGAAGCAATACGCCGTTGGAGAGCAGACCTGACCGGCGGCGAGGCAATACGCCGCTGGGACTTTGATTATTTCGGCGGCGAAGCAATACGCCACTGGAGAGCAGACCTGACCGGCGGCGAAGCAATACGCCGCTGGAGAGCAGACCTGACCGGCGGCGAGGCAATACGCCGCTGGGACTTTGATTATTTCGGCGGCGAAGCAATACGCCGCTGGAGAGCAGACCTGACCCGGCGGCAGAAGCAATACGCCGCTGGAGAGCAGCAGCTGACCGGCGGCGAGGCAATACGCCGCTGGAGAGCAGACCTGACCAGCGGCGAGACAATACGCCGCTGGGTCTGGGAATTAATTTTGGTTCGTCCGCGCTGCCCAGTGAAATTTCAAGGCTGCGGGTTGAGATGCCGTCGCCGGAGGTCTCGTTGGTTTGCTACGCCGAAGACACTCTGGTGGTGGCTTCCGGGCGGAAGTGGAAGGACACGATCGGCCTCGCGGATAGAGCGCTGCGACGCGTCGTTGCCTCGATCAGGACGCTCGGTCTGCGAGTCGCCTTGGAGAAAACCGAGGCGATGTGGCTCGCGGACAGGATTGGGAGCGGTGTCCCCAACGGAGCGTCCCTGAGGATCGGGGAAGCCTGCATCAGGGTCGGCCGATCGATGAAGTATCTCGGTCTGACCCTGGACACCTACTGGCGATTCACGCGCCACTTCAAGACCCTCGCCCCCAGGTTGGAGAAGCAGGTATTCGTCTTTCGTCGAATCATGCCCAACCTGGGTGGTCCACACGAGTGTGTTCGACGGTTATACGTGACGGTCGTTCTGTCCATGGCGCTGTACGGCGCGCCTGTCTGGGCCGGCGACCTGGAGGACTGCCGCGTTGGGCGCGAACTTTTGGCAAGAGTTCATCGCCAAGCGGTCCTCCGATCCGTGCGAGCTTATCGCTCCGTGTCACACGTCGAACTGTCCGCCTTGACCGGGTCCCCTCCTTTCCATCTGCTCGCGGAGATGGAGGCGGACGTATATTCCGCCGTCCGAGGTCTCCGCGAAGCTGGGGACCCACTGGCCGACGGGCAAGAAGTGGCGAGGAGCCAGGCCCGGCAGCGCATGGAAGCCAAATGGCTAGAATGGTTGGCCCTCCCAGAACATCGGGAGGGTCGCGTTGTCGGGGCGCTCCTGCCCATCATAAACGAATGGGTGGGGCGCGGGTATGGCAGGCTTACCTTCCGCCTGACGCAGATCATCACAGGTGTCGGCTGTTTCGGCACCTATCTGCGTCGCATCGGGCGGGAGGAGGCGTCGCGGTGCTTCAGCTGCGACTCGGGCGACGAGGATATGGCGGATCGCACCCTGGCCAGATGCCGGGAGTGGGTCGACGATCGCCGTGTCCTCGAGTTGCAGCTGGGCCCGGATCTCTCGCTGCCGACGGTCGTGCGTCGCATGGCGAGGGACCGGGCGTGTTGGGTGGCTGTCTCCGAGTATGCGGAGGCGGTCATGGGAGAGAAGGAGGAGGCGGAACGCGAGCGGGAAATAACGGGTCACCCGTACCGTCTCGCGGCCCCCAGACGCCGAGGCCGGCGAAGATGACCTGGAGGCGGGGGAGGTCGACGTAGTTCAGTGCGTCACCCCGCTCCCCGACGGCGAATCATCGGGTCTAGGGGGCCCCCTTTTCGGGGCCATCTTGGGAGGTGGTGGCAGTGCCACGGTGTTGCCGTCGGCGTCGCGTCGTGACAGGTCGCGACGTGCCGCGGCGGCGTAAAGTTCTGGGTGTCCTCGTTTCAGAGGGCCCCCTCGGGGGGTAGCCGAACATCCGCTACCCCCCCCGGGAGCCGCGCTATAAGCGCTCTTGTTAACGCGCTCCTGTCGTAGGCGATCGAACAGATAGGGTAAGTTCGGCGGTCAACGGGACCGTCATTGCACTCTGCCCCTGCCCCCGGGGTGTCCGCCGGGCCTAGGCCCGGTCGCCGCTTGCGGCTCTCCCGGGTGCGGCGGCGGAAGAACGGTCCCTTGGATCATTTGACCAGGTGCCATCTCCCCGCCCGGCCACTGTCCGGGTTACTGTTCTATCGCGGGAGTCGCGGGGTGAGGGTGCCGGGGGGCACACTCACCCCTCCGCAACACCGTGCGACCCCCAGAAGTGGCGACGCGGACGAGTGGACCGTCGCGCGTCGCCGGAGTTTTGGGAAGGCCCCGCCGTCATCGCGCAGAGTTCGCCTTTGCGCTGAGGGGGGGGGGGGCAAGCGGATGTATCGCTAGTTTGCTCCAGCGTAAAGTCGCTCCCCTCGTGCGCGCGACTCCGCGCCCGAGGAAGACCACCGTGGAGTTTTAGTAGGTGCAAGCCCCACATAACCGCGTCCCTCCCCCGGTGGTCGGGGTATCCGTTACGGATTTCTCCACGTCAAAAAAAGTCTGGATTTAAAAAAAATAGAAAAAACCAGACCTAACCCAGGCCTAACCCAGACCGAACCCGGTGCAACAAGTAAAAAAGTATAAAAAACATAAGAAACTTAAGAATAGTATAAAAAGTAAAAAAACATGAGAAAAGTATAAAAAGTATAACAAACACGAGAAAAGTATAAAAAATGTATTAAAAAACATGAGAAAAGTATAAAAATGTGGAAAAATAGTATAAAAAAGGGTCTGGGTTAGGTGTGGATTTAAGAGAGCAAAAATCGTGGCGGTTCGGCGGCACCGTGACGCGGCATGTGCCAGTTGCGGCTGTTCTCCGACCGATCATTGCACGCCTCCGATACCTGGAAAGGCACCTCATCGACCGTCGGCTTGCCGGCGCATGGTCCATGGGGAACTCCGATGGGTTTCATGTTCTCTCAACCGGGTCGTCGACTCTGGTGGTACCCCCGGACCCTCGGGTCGCGCGGGGAGGATCCTTGGTCAGCCTGGAGCGGAGAATTTGGACGAAGTTGGGGGCCAGACCGGGAAAGTCCATATACCGCACCTCCACGTTGGTGCTCTCGGGGTTCTTGCGCGACTTGGTCGCGTCAAGAACGCGGACGCGGGTATGGCACTTGCGCTCCCCTGCGATAACCTTCATCGCAGGGGTTCCTTCCCCCCACCTCCTAGTGGGGTGGGATCTTCCTGTCGGCAGGGAAGTAAAATATTGCTGGGTGTTCCCCCCGCCTTAGTGGGTCCGTCCATCGGCGACGGCGAGCCCGCTCCTGTGGAGCCACCGTGGGATCTGCTCGTTCGTCGCATGGACGAACTGGAGAGGCGGATGGACGGGCGCCTGCTCTCGCTGGGCAAGGTGAACGGCCGTGCGACGCCGACGACTGCTGCCGTTCCGGAGGTGGGTGGGACTGGAGTCCCCCCCAGGAATAAGAGGGAGAGAAGCGCGGCGAAGCGAGCCCGCAACGCGGTCTCCGCGGTTGTTCCGGCCGGCATCGCGACACCAGGGCCTGCGGGGGTGTGCAGTCCCCCGGCGACTTCTGCACCATCCGCGCCTCTCCCTCCATCGACGGAAGGAAGAAAGAGGTAGAAGGAGGTTGCCCCTGTCCCCGCCGTTCCTGCCACCTTGGCTCCTGCCGGGCCTGGCGCCGCGTGTCCATCGAAGCGGGCGCGGAGGAATGCCGCGAGAGCCGCAAGAAGAGCAGCTGCTTCCGCGGCTGTTGCTGCGCCAGCACCGGTGCCCGTTGCGCAGACACCTGGTCCCTCTGCCCCCGTCGCTGCTACGGCGACGGGTGAGCCTCGCCAGGTTCTCTGGGCGCAGGTGCTCGGCCGTAGGGCGAAGGGTGCGGCGAGAGAGGCCGCGAGAAGTGGCGGAGTGGGGAAGGGTAAGGGTGGGAGGGTTGCCCCTTTTGCTGTCCCCCGGCGTCCCCAGCGTTCGGCTGTCCCCGGGAGTCCCTCGGCGCCGATGCCGATTCCGCGTGCCCCCAGGTCCTCCGCGGTGACCATCACCGCTATCGCCGGGGAGGAGAAGGACTTCTCGGCGCGGGTCAGGGGTGCAATGGCGGCCATCGACGTCTCCAGCCTCGGTATCACCACCATCCGACCGAGGCGTGCCGTAACCGGGGCTCTTGTCTTCGAGATCCCGGGGGCGCAGGGCCCGGCTCGCGCCATCGCCCTGAAGGACAAGCTCGTGGAACGGCTAGAGGGGAGTGGCATCAGGGTCCACTGCCCCTCGAAAATGGCCGAGTTCTGGGTCCACGGGCTGACCGAATTGGCGTCAGGGGAGGCGGTCCGGGCGGCCATCGCGGCCCCCGGCGATTGCACGCCGGAAGACGTCTCCGTGGGGGAGATGCGTCGGGATGCCACCGGGTTATTTTCCCTCTGGGTTCGCGCGCCAGTGACCTCGGCGGCCCGCCTGATCAAGGCGGGTTCGATCGTTGTCAACGCTTTGACGGCGCGCGTCGCCCCGCTCGCACAGCGCAAGCTCCAGTGCTTTCGCTGCCTGGAGTTTGGTCACGCGCAGGCCAAATGCACGAGCCCGATCAGCAGGCGCCAGCTGTGCTACCGGTGCGGAGCGGATGGGCACAAGGCGCGACAGTGCGTCGCCGTTGCAAAGTGCCCGCTCTGCACCGAGGCGGGTTTACCCGGTGGGCACCGAATGGGTGGACCGGCGTGTCATCCGCCGGCAAGAGTGCCGCAACGTGGGAGAGGAAGAGGAGCGGCGGCGGTTCCAGCGAGGCCTGTCGGGCCTTCCAACATCGTCCCCCCTCCAGCAACATCGATGGCACCGGATGCCATGGAGACCGGCGCTTTGATCTCCGCCGCGGCAGGATCCGGTGCCGGCAAGAGGAAGGACCGCAGTGATTCGGAGCCCTCGACGGCAGATGCCCCTTCCCCTACGCAGGGCGGGTCCCCTGTTCCTGCGAGGAAGAAGAGGGGGAAGAAAGGAGGGGGAGGCCCAGTTCCCCCTGTCGCCGAGTCATCGCCGGGGGGTCGCGAGTCCTTCCTCAAGGTGAGGGGGGATGCGGGAGCCGTGCTCCCTGCGGGCGCGCGCTTCGTAACGGAGGAGGAGGTGGTGGGTATGCTTCGATCCATCGCCGCATCGTACGGCGGTGAACCTGTCCCACCCGCGCGTTCGGAGGTGAGCCCGGAGAGTCCCCAGAACATCGGGGAGGCAGTCCGGCCCGAGCCGGATCCGGTGGAGGCCGGCACCACTAGCCCGTGATGCCTCGTGGCCCACCGATCCTGTTGGCCAACATCAACCACTCCATGCGAGCGCACGACCTGCTGGAGCAGGCTCGCATGGAACGTGGGGTCGGGCTGGTCGTCGTCACCGAGCCGTATCCGTTGGAGGTCCGTTGTTATCGGTCGACGAACCCGGATCGGCAGGTGGCGATGACGTGGGGGATGGACAGAGGGTCCCCGCCGTGCTCGGTCGCCCGGCACGGAGGGGGTGGATGGCGGTAAACTGGGGGGATTTCCACGTGGCGGGGTGTTACTTCGCGCCGAGACTTTCCGTCCCGGAGTTCGAGGACCGGCTGAACGAGCTGGGGTCGTATCTGACCCCCTCGGAGCTAAGCCGGTCATTATCCTGGGGGACTTCAACTCCCACGCAGTCGCGTGGGGTTCCCCCAGAACGGACACCCGGGGCGAGGTGCTCCTCGAGTGGGCGGAGGCGATGGGGTTCGTTTTGAAGAACCCCTTAGGAGTGACGACGTACCGTGGGCCGCGGGGTGAGTCGATGATCGACTTAATCTGGGTTAACCCCGCGGCATTTGCCAGGACGTCGCGCTGCTGGGTGGCGGAGGACATGGAGCTAGGCTCCGACCACATGTATGTCATGTTGGCTACTTCCCTCCCCGCCGCCACGCCTCCCAATGCCCCTCGTGATAACGTGCGACCCCCACGCTGGGCGCTGAAGCGTCGTGATGCTGACGCGGCCCGACTAGCCAATGGTGCCCTTTGGTTCCGCCGTGCGTTGCAGAGTATCTGCGACGCCACAATGCCGCGGTCCTGGGTACCGAATTCGGGTCGGAGGTCGGCGTATTGGTGGACTCCGGAGATCGCACGTCTCCGGGCAGAGAGCCTCTCCGCGCGTCGCCAATACGTCAAGGCTCGTCGGCGAGATCGCCGCCGGGTCACGGAGGACGAGCTCCAGGAGCTGCGCTCCGCCTTTTCCGCGGCACGCCGAGAGCTCCGTGGGGCTATCCCCCGGGCTAAGGATGAGTCCAATCGGGAGTTCGTCGCTACCCTCAACGAAGACCCATGGGGGCGCCCGTATAAAGCTGTCTCTGTCAAGCTTGGTCCCTGGGCGCCCCCGGCCACGGAAGGCCTTGATCCCCGGTTCCTCACCAAGGTCCTCGCGGCGTTATATCCCCCTCCCATTGTTGCCGGTGAGGGTGGTGCCGACAAGACCGGGGATCCGCGGTTGTTGAGGGGCGCCGACACTGCTGACGCCCCTGGGGTTAGCGACGAGGAGTTAGCCTCCTCGATTGCGCGGATGCGTCAGAGGAGTGCTGCTCCGGGTCCCGATGGAGTGCCCGGGCGAGTTTGGGTCTGCGTCATCGGCGCCCTTGGAGACGGCCTCAAGCGGTTATTTAACACCGTTTTGAGGACCGGAAGATTCCCCCCAGCGTGGAAGGAGGCGTGGTTGGTGCTGCTCCGCAAGCCCGGAAAGCCCGCAGATTCGCCTTCGGCATACCGACTGATTTGTTTGTTGGATGAGGCGCGCAAGCTCCTCGAGCGTATCATAGCTGCCCGCCTCTGCAGCCACCTGGAGACCGTGGGCCCGGATCTTTCCGACCGCCAATTCGGCTTTAGACGGCAGCGATCGACCATCGACGCCATCCGACTGGTTCGGTCGCTGTCGCAACGGGCGGCCGAGGGAGGCGGGGTCAGTGTGGCGGTGTCGCTTGACATCGCCAACGCGTTTAACTCCGTCTCCTGGGCGGCGATCGAGCGGGCGCTTCTCTATCACAACGTCCCGCTCTACCTTCGCCGTCTGATCCGGGATTACCTTCGCGGTCGGGTGGTTGCATACGTCGGCCGGGACGGCAACGGGGCGACTCCGGTGCACCGCGGTGTTCCGCAGGGATCAGTGTTAGGACCCCTGCTGTGAAACCTTGCCTATAACGCGGTGCTGCGGGTGGAAATGCCATCCCCGCGTGTGTCCCTCGTCTGCTATGCAGACGACACGCTGGTGATGGCCGCCGGGCAGCGGTGGCAGGACGCACTCAGCCTCGCCGAACAGGCACTGCGACGCGTCGTCGCCTCGATCGGGACGCTCGGGCTGCGAGTCGCTTTCGACAAATCCGAAACAATATGGCTCGCAGACAAAGTTGGGAATAGGGCCCTTTACACGGACGGTCTTGCGCGCGGCCCGCAAAAGTACGTGAGGCCGGATCGTGGCGCTCCTTCGCGCGGGCCAGAAGGTCGTACCCGTCACTACTTAGAGATAGCGAGTTCGGGCTCCCATTTCTACGTCGACTCCACATGCTTTGTACACGATCCACCGCAGTGGTGTATTGTGTTCTACCTGTTCGATGTATATTATCGATCTGCGAAACGATCGACAAGACACGATCGCGATATACGTTCGCGAAAAGTATACAAATTCCTCGATATACCTGGCCTATAAAGGATATCATAAATGCTGTTACTGTAGGGTACACTGAAACATCTGTTTTTACGAAGCTAAATTTGGTTGACCTGAAGGTGCTATAAATTCTAGAAATGGTTTATGACTCAGTTATAACAAGTGTAAAATTTTACAAGGGTACATTAAAAAATGTCCAAATGTTTCCCCGGCAATGCGATGGCAAATGAAATTGCAGTTAACACATTCACTGTTGTGACGATCATAAATATTACTATCAACGGCAATAATTACCATGTCACTGCTTGTTTTAATATAAAAACTAATATTGATAGACAATAAATACATATAGGTATGCAAGTGATGTTATGTCTAAGATAAATGATGAAGAGATGTAATATGCAAGATGTTTTGAAGAAGGGGGGTAGTCTTCTGATTGCTCGTGATGCAGGTCAAATTTTTCACCCACGCTCTTGCGTGGCGCGCAGCAAGAAAGCATCACAGTCCTGCCCGCGCGCCAGAAAGCACCACGCTCCTGTCCGCGCGCAAACCTCGAATCCAGAAGAGTTTTCATAAGAGACAGAAAAGGTAGTTAGAAAAGGAAAAAACGATACTTGGAACCAGGCTCGTTGCGCGCCTCAGGATTTCCGACAGTGCGGACGAGTCTGAGGCGCGCGACGAGCCTGGCAGCCGATCCTGGCAGCCAAGACTCCAAACGCAACGCCGTCGATAAGCCGTGCCTCGATGGGTTTCGAGGACTTCGACCCTCGAGACCAGGGGGTCGTACCATGTTGCCCCCTAAGACGTGGCGAATAAAAAATTCTACATTTCGCACCGGATCTTGGCGAAAGTGACGTGGATCGTTTCCTTATGTTTTCCCGATGAAAATGGTCCAAAAAACGACACAAATCGGATTGTAATTAAGGAATCTTCATAATAAATTGATTTCCATAACTTCGTTAAAAATAGTCCGATTTACACGATATTTGTGATCATTTTAATTGGGAGAAACGCCAGGATCATGTGTTTCATATCGATACGAGAAGAGTAAAGAATTTCTAAACGGTATGAATCGAAACAGGTATGAATCCTTGGCCAACCGCAGCGAATCGAGGTCGGCGACCCACAGTCGAGGGTGAAATATTCATTACAACGTATTGAGAAATTCTTTACTCTTCGTCGTATCGATATGAAAGCAACACTAATGGATTCCTGGCGTTCTCCCAATTAAAATGATCACAAATATCGTGTAAATCGGACTATTTTTAACGAAGTTATGGAAATCAATTTATTATGAAGATTCCTTAATTACAATCCGATTTGTGTCGTTTTTTGGACCATTTTCATCGGGAAAACATAAGGAAACGATCCACGTCACTTTCGCCAAGATCCGGTGCGAAATGTAGAATTTTTTATTCGCCACGTCTTAGGGGGCAACATGGTACGACCCCCTGGTCTCGAGGGTCGAAGTCCTCGAAACCCATCGAGGCACGGCTTATCGACGGCGTTGCGTTTGGAGTCTTGGCTGCCAGGATCGGCTGCCAGGCTCGTCGCGCGCCTCAGACTCGTCCGCACTGTCGGAAATCCTGAGGCGCGCAACGAGCCTGGTTCCAAGTATCGTTTTTTCCTTTTCTAACTACCTTTTCTGTCTCTTATGAAAACTCTTCTGGATTCGAGGTTTGCGCGCGGACAGGAGCGTGGTGCTTTCTGGCGCGCGGGCAGGACTGTGATGCTTTCTTGCTGCGCGCCACGCAAGAGCGTGGGTGAAAAATTTGACCTGCATCACGAGCAATCAGAAGACTACCCCCCTTCTTCAAAACATCTTGCATATTACATCTCTTCATCATTTATCTTAGACATAACATCACTTGCATACCTATATGTATTTATTGTCTATCAATATTAGTTTTTATATTAAAACAAGCAGTGACATGGTAATTATTGCCGTTGATAGTAATATTTATGATCGTCACAACAGTGAATGTGTTAACTGCAATTTCATTTGCCATCGCATTGCCGGGGAAACATTTGGACATTTTTTAATGTACCCTTGTAAAATTTTACACTTGTTATAACTGAGTCATAAACCATTTCTAGAATTTATAGCACCTTCAGGTCAACCAAATTTAGCTTCGTAAAAACAGATGTTTCAGTGTACCCTACAGTAACAGCATTTATGATATCCTTTATAGGCCAGGTATATTGAGGAATTTGTATACTATTCGCGAACGTATATCGCGATCGTGTCTTGTCGATCGTTTCGCAGATCGATAATATACATCGAACAGGTAGAACACAATACACCACTGCGGTGGATCGTGTACAAAGCATGTGGAGTCGACGTAGAAATGGGAGCCCGAACTCGCTATCTCTAAGTAGTGACGGGTACGACCTTCTGGCCCGCGCGAAGGAGCGCCACGATCCGGCCTCACGTACTTTTGCGGGCCGCGCGGCGTGTGGCGCGCCGGCCCGCGGGCCGGACCGCGCGCAAGACCGTCCGTGTAAAGGGCCCTAATGGCGTTCCCAACAGAGCGTCCCTTAGGATCGGGGATGCCTACATCAGGGTCGGCCGATCAATGAAGTATCTCGGTCTGACCCTGGATACATACTGGCGATTCACGCGCCACTTCAAGACCCTCGGCCCCCGGTTGGAGCGACAGGTGTTTGCCTTCAACCGTATTATGCCCAACCTTGGGGGTCCTCACGAGGGAGTCCGGCGTCTTTATGTGACGGTCATTCGGTCCATGGCGCTGTACGGCGCCCCTATATGGGCCGGTGACCTGGAGGATTGTCGCGTCGGGCGAGAGCTGCTCGCCCGTGTTCATCGACGCGTCGTCCTCCGATCCGTGCGAGCTTATCGCACGGTGTCGCATGCCGGACTGTCCGCGCTGGCTGGGTCACCCCCGTTCCACCTGCTCGCGGAGATGGAGGCGGAGATATATTCCGCCGTCCGAGATCTCCGCGATGCCGGGAACCCCCCAGCTGACGGACACGAAGTGGCGCGAGGCCAGGCCCGGCAACGCATGGCAGCCAAGTGGCTCGAGTGGTTGGCCCTCCCAGAACATCGGTAGGGTCGCGTTGTCGGGGCGCTCCTTCCCATTATGAGGGAGTGGGTGGGGCGTAGGTACGGTAGGCTAACCTTCCGCTTGACACAGATCATCACAGGCGTCGGCTGTTTCGGCGCCTATCTGTGTCGAATCGGGCGGGAGGAGACGTCGCGGTGATTCAGCTGCGACTCGGGCGACGAGGACACGGCGGATCACACCCTGGAACGCCGCCAGGAGTGGATCGACGACCGTCGTGTTCTGGAGGCGCAGCTGGGCCCTGATCTGTCGCTGCGGACAGTCGTGCGTCTCATGGCGGCAGACAGGGCGAATTGGGAGGCTGTCTCTGCTTTGCAGAGGCAGTTATTTCGGAGAAGGAGGAGGCCGAACGCGAGCGTGAGTTTGCCCCGTCAACTCACGCTCGCGTTCGGCCTCCTCCTTCTCCGAAATAACTGCCTCTGCAAAAGCAGAGACAGCCTCCCAATTCGCCCTGTCTGCCGCCATGAGACGCACGACTGTCTGCAGCGACAGGTCAGGGCCCAGCTGCGCCTCCAGAACACGACGGTCGTCGATCCACTCCTGGCAGCGTTCCAGAGTGTGATCCGCCGTGTCCTCGTCGCCCGAGTCGCAGCTGAAGCACCGCGACGTCTCCTCCCGCCCGATTCGACATAGATAGGCGCCGAAACAGCTGAAGCCTGTGATGATCTGTCTCAGGCGGAAGGTTAGCCTACCTTACCTACGCCCCACCCACTCCCTCATAATGGGAAGGAGCGTCCCGACAACGCGACCCTCCCGATGTTCTGGAAGGTCCAACCACTCGAGCCACTTGGCTACCATGCGTTGCCGGGCCTGGCCTCGCGCCACTTGGTGTCCGTCAGCTGGGGGGTTCCCGGCATCGCGGAGATCTCGGACGGCGGAATATATCTCCGCCTCCATCTCCGCGAGCAGGTGGAACGGGGGAGACCCAGCCAGCGCGGACAGTCCGGCATGCGACACCGTGCGATAAGCTCGCACGGATCGGAGGACGACGCGTCGATAAACACGGGCGAGCAGCTCTCGCCCGACGCGACAATCCTCCAGGTCACCGGCCCATATAGGGGCGCCGTACAGCGCCATGGACCGAATGACCGTCACATAAAGACGCCGGACTCCCTCGTGAGGACCCCCAAGGTTGGGCATGATGCGGTTGAAGGCGAACACCTGTCGCTCCAACCGGGGGCCGAGGGTCTTGAAGTGGCGCGTGAATCGCCAGTAGGTATCCAGGGTCAGACCGAGATACTTCATTGATCGGCCGACACTGATGTAGGCATCCCCGCTCCTAAGGGACGCTCTGTTGGAAACGCCAGTCCCAACTTTGTCTGCGAGCCATATTGCCTCGGATTTGTCGAAAGCGACTCGCAGCCCGAGCGTTCCGATCGAGGTGACGACGCGTCGCAGTGCCTGTTCGGCGAGGCTGAGCGCGTCCTGCCACCGCTGCCCGGAGGCCATCACCAGCGTGTCGTCTGCATAGCAGACGAGGAACACACGCGGGGATGGCATTTCCACCCGCAGCACCGCGTCATAGGCGAGGCTGCACAGCAGGGGTCCTAACACTGACCCCTGCGGAACACCGCGGTGCACTGTAGTCGCCCCGTTGCCGTCCCGGCCGACGTATGCAACCACCCGACCGCGAAGATAATCCCGGATCAGACGGCAAAGGTAGAGCGGGACGTTGTGATAGAGTAGCGCCCGCTCGATCGCCGCCCAGGAGACGGAGTTAAACGCGTTGACGATGTCAAGCGACACCGCCACACTGACCCCGCCTTCCTCGGCAGCCCGTTGCGACAGCGACCGAACCAATCGGACGGCATCGATGGTCGATCGCTGCCGTCTAAAGCCGAATTGGCGGTCGGAAAGATCCGGGCCCACGGTCTCCAGGTGGCTGCAGAGGCGGGCAGCTATGATACGCTCGAGGAGCTTGCCCGCCTCATCCAACAAATAAATCGGCCGGTATGCCGAAGGCGACTCTGCGGGCTTTCCGGGCTCGCGGAGCAGCACCAGCCACGCCTCCTTCCACGCTGGGGGGAATCTTCCGGTCCTCAAAACGGTGTTAAATAACCGCTTGAGGCCGTCTCCCAGGGCGCTGATGACGCAGACCCAAACTCGCCCGGGCACTCCATCGGGACCCGGAGCAGCACTCCTCTGACGCATCCGCGTAATCGAGGAGGCTAACTCCTTGTCGCTAACCCCAGGGACGTCGGCAGTGTCGGCGCCCCTCAACAACCACGGATCCCCGGTCTCGTCGGCACCACCCTCACCGACAACAAGGGGAGGGGGAAATAACGCCGCGAAGACCTCGGTGAGAAACCGGGGTTCAAGGCCTTCCGTGGCCGGGGGCGCCCAGGGACCAAGCTTGATAGAGACAGCTTTATAGGGGCGCCCCCAAGGGTCTTCGTTGAGGGTAGCGACGAACTCCCGATTGGACTCATCCTTAGCCCGGGCGATAGCTCCACGGAGCTCTCGGCGCGCCGCGGAAAAGGCGGAGCGCAGCTCCTGGAGCTCGTCCTCCGTGACCCAGCGACGATTTCGCCGACGAGCCTTGACGTATTGGCGACGCGCGGAAAGGCTCTCCGCCCGGAGACGTGCGATCTCCGGAGTCCACCAATACGCCGACCTCCGACCCGAATTCGGTACCCCGGTCCGCGGCATTGTGGCGTCGCAGATACTCTGCAACGCACGGCGGAACCAAAGGGCACCATTGGCTAGTCGGGCCGCGTCAGCATCACGACGCTTCAGCGCCCAGCGTGGGGGTCGCACGTTATCACGAGGGGCATTGGGAGGCGTGGCGGCGGGGAGGGAAGTAGCCAACATGACATACATGTGGTCGGAGCCTGGCTCCATGTCCTCCGCCACCCAGCAGCGCGACGTCCTGGCAAATGCCGCGGGGTTAACCCAGATTAAGTCGATCATCGACTCACCCCGCGGCCCACGGTACGTCGTCACTCCTAAGGGGTTCTTCAAAACGAACCCCATCGCCTCCGCCCACTCGAGGAGCACCTCGCCCCGGGTGTCCGTTCTGGGGGAACCCCACGCGACTGCGTGGGAGTTGAAGTCCCCCAGGATAATGACTGGCTTAGCTCCGAGGGGGTCAGATACGACCCCAGCTCGTTCAGCCGGTCCTCGAACTCCGGGACGGAAAGTCTCGGCGCGAAGTAACACCCCGCCACGTGGAAATCCCCCCAGTTTACCGCCATCCACCCCCTCCGTGCCGGGCGACCGAGCACGGCGGGGACCCTCTGTCCATCCCCCACGTCATCGCCACCTGCCGATCCGGGTTCGTCGACCGATAACAACGGTCCTCCAACGGATACGGCTCGGTGACGACGACCAGCCCGACCCCACGTTCCATGCGAGCCTGCTCCAGCAGGTCGTGCGCTCGCATGGAGTGGTTGATGTTGGCCAACAGGATCGGTGGGCCACGAGGCACCACGGGCTAGTGGTGCCGGCCTCCACCGGATCCTGCTCGGGCCGGACTGCCTCCCCGATGTTCTGGGGACTCTCCGTTTTCACCTCCGAACGCGCGGGTGGGACAGGTCCACCGCCGTACGATTCGGCGATGGATCGAAGCATACCCACCACCTCCTCCTTCGTTACGACGCGCGCGCCCGCAGGGAGCACGGCTCCCGCATCCCCCCTCACCTTGAGGAAGGACTCGCAACCCCCCGGCGATGAATCGGCGACAGGGGGAACTGGGCAACCCCCTCTTTTCTTCCCCCTCTTCTTCCTCGCAGGAACAGGGTACCCGCCGTGCGTAGGGGAAGGGGCAGCCGCCGTCGAGGGCTCCGAATCACTGCGGTCCTTCCTCTTGCCGGCACCGGATCCTGCGGCGGCGGAGATCAAAGCGCCGGTGTCCATGGCCTCCGGTGCCATCGATGTTGCTGGAGGGGGGACGATGTTGGAAGGCCCGACAGGCCTCGCTGGAACCGCCGCCGCTCCTCTTCCTCTCCCACGTTGCGGCACTCTTGCCGGGGGATGACACGCCGGTCCACCCATTCGGTGTCCACCGGGTAAACCCGCCTCGGTGCAGAGCGGGCACTTTGCAACGGCGACGCACTGTCGCGCCTTGTGCCCATCCGCTCTGCACCGGTAACACAGCTTGGCGCCTGCTGGTCGGGCTCGTGCATTTGGCCTGCACGTGACCAAACTCCAGCCAGCGAAAGCACTGGAGCTTGCGCTGTGCAAGCGGGGCGACGCGCGCCGTCAAAGCGTTGACAACGATCGAACCCGCCTTGATCAGGCGGGCCGCCGAGGACACTGGCGCGCGAACCCAGAGGGAAAATAACCCGGTGGCATCCCGACGCATCTCCCCCACGGAGACGTCTTCCGGCGTGCAAACGCCGGGGGCCGCGATGGCCGCCCGGACCGCCTCCCCTGACGCTAATTCGGTCAGCCCGTGGACCCTGAACTCGGCCATTTTCGAGGGGCAGTGGACCCTGATGCCACTCCCCTCTAGCCGTTCCACGAGCTTGTCTTTCAGGGCGATGGCGCAAGCCGGGCCCTGCGCCCCCGGGTTCTCGAAGACAAGAGCCCCGGTTACGGCGTGACTCGGTCGGATGGTGGTGATACCGAGGCTGAACACGTCGATGGCCGCCATCGCACCCGCGACCCGCGCTGAGAAGTCCTTCACCTACCCAGCGATGGCGGTGATGGTCACCGCGGAGGACTTGGGGGCACGCGGAATCGGCATCGGCGCCGAGGGACTCCCGGGGACAGCCGAACGCTGGGGACGTTGGGGGACAGCAACAGGGGCAACCCTCCCACCCTTACCCTTCCCTACTCCGCCACTTCTCGCGGCCTCTCTCGCCGCTCCCTTGGCCCTACGGCCGAGCACCTGCGTCCAGAGAACCTGGCGAGGCTCACCCGTCGCCGGAGCAGCGACGGGGGCAGAGGGACCAGGTATCTGCGCAACGGGCACCGGTGCTGGTGCAGCAGCAGCCGCGGAAGCAGCTGCTCTTCTGGCGGCTCTCGCGGCATTCTTCCGCGCCCGCTTCGATGGAGCAGCGCGGGGGGATGCGGTCGCTGGACCCGCGGCGCCAGGCCCGGCAGGGGCCGAGGAGGCAGGAACGGCGGGGACAGGGGCAACCTCCTTCTTCTTCTTTCTTCCTTCCATCGATGAATTATCCCTCGGTGGACGGAGAGGCGCGGATGGTGCAGAAGGCGCCGGGGGACTAGACACCCCCGCAGGCCTTGGTGTCGCGATGCCGGCCGGAACAACCGCGGAGACCGCGTTGCCGGCTCGCTTCGCCGCGCTTCTCTCCCTCTTATTCCTGGGGGGGACTCCAGTCCCACCCAGCTCCGGAACGGCAGCAATCGTTGGGGTCGCACAGCCGATCACCTTGCCCAGCGAGAGCAGGCGCCCGTCCATCCGCCTCTCCAGTTCGTCCATGCGACGAACGAGCAGATCCCACGGTGGCTCCACAGGAGCGGGCTCGCCGTCGCCGATGGGACGGACCCCGGACGGGGGAGCGGCAACCGGGGGTGACCTCCCTCTCCTCCTCTTCGTTGCTCGAGAAGCACTTGGACGTTCCTCGAGGGGGCCAGGTCTCGCGGCCGAGGAAGGTCCCGGAACGGCGTCCGTCCCCACACGGACGCGGGCGGCAGCCGCAGTCAGGGGAAGGGGAGGAAGACTAGGGGGCAGGAGCTCGGCGCGCGTGGGAATCGGTGCACCGGAGTGGAAGCTGAACACCTCCGACTCAGCGATGTCCACCCCCGGCCATCGACGCGCGGGTCTCCAGACGGGCATACTTGCCCCGGAGAAACTCCAACTCCCCGTCACCGACGTGAAGGCAATCACTGAGCGAATGCGCCTGCTCAGTGAGGACACGGAGCTGGGTGGAGAGTCTCTCGGATTGCTTCTCCCACATCCCCTGCCGAAACACCACTTCCCTCGCTGGTTTATTGGGGTTCTCCCCCCTCTCGGCCCTTCCGAAGAGCTCCGCGGCGACGGCAGACGCGCAACGTATGGCGAACCTAATCGCCCGGTTATTCGTTGTCTTCATATGTCCCGCCGCGCTGATGGTGGCCGCAACCGCGTCCAGCTCGCGTTGAGCCTGCCTATCGAGACCGCCGACTGAGAGAGTCTCGGCCCAATCGCGGAGCTCCGCTCGGCCTGGGAGAGCCTTCATGCCAGGGCCGAGTCTGGCCGGATCCGTCCATACCCCCGGCCTACGGCCCCTCTTGCCAGGGACAAATCCAGGCCCCCGCCCGCGTCGGCTCCACCTTCGGACGAGGGTAGGGGAGCGTCCCGCGCACCCACCGCGCCGTCCTCCGCGAGGTCCTGGTCCACCTCCTCCTCAGGATCCGTCGCAGCCAGGGGACGGGCTCCTCCCCGACGTCGAAACGCACAGACGTCAGACCCTCCGCCATCGTCGTCATCAGCGGTCGATTCGTCGACCACTAATGCCGAGCCAGCGACATCCGTGCGTCCACCTCCCTCAAGGTCCGAGGAGAGGACAACGACGTCGTCAGCGCCAGCACTGACAACCGGCGCCCCCGCGTCGCATCTCTCCAACACGACACGGGCCTCCGCCAACTCCAAACCCGGCGCCCCAGACTCGGCGCCCCGATGCCACGGCGTCGCCGGCGCGACAAGAGCCACCGCCGAGCACCCCCGCGCGATTTCGATCGAGATGGCGCCCCGATCTAAGCGCCCCATAGCCTCGGCCACCTCGCGACACAGCCCGAACAGCTCCCCCTCCAGGGGCGGACGCACCTCTACGACGCTGCGCACGTAGGGAATCCCACGTGCGTTTCGCGTCGCCACGACCGGTGCCGCAGCCTCGCTCACAACTGGAGTGCCACCCCCGCTCGTCGCGCTCCACTCCCCAACCCCCTCCCACAGGCCAGCGACCCGCGAAACTGCGATCGAACGCTGGTCCTGCGACGAATCCAGCGACCCGCACGAAGCGATCGAACGCTGACTCCGCCCAACTCCGCTCTCCGTCGTACCGGGGAGGACTGCATGCAACAATGCAGCGCCTCCACCTCCCTCCATATCGGAAAGAATGTCCATGGATATGTCCTGGTCGGCTGCTGTAGTGGATTCTGGGTGGGATGGCAACATACCCTCCCCAGCACCAGTGACGTCGGTCCGCGGTCCCAACACGACGTCGTCAGTCACACATACTTCAGGCTGGTTGCTGACGAGACCAACCTGAGCCAGGCGATAACCCCCTGGTAGCGGCGTTTTTTCCGAGGCTACATTTGACTTTTCCATCCATAAAAAGGTGTCTTAAAGGGCGACGACCCCACCGCCCGGCGGTCTCCCAACCATCCCCACTAAGGCGGGGGGAACACCCAGCCAGCGTTTTACTTCCCTGCTGCTGAGAAGAGGAAGACGGTGACCCCTGCAAGCGAAACACACAGCAGGGGAGCGCAAATGCCATGCCCGCGTCCACGCCCCTAGCGAGACAAAGTCACGCAGGGACCCCGGGAGCACCGACGTGGAGGTGCGGTGCATGGTCTTACCCCGGTCGGGCCTCCAACTTCGTCCAAGTTCTCCGCTCCGGGCTGACACTGGATCCTCCCCTAACGACCCGAAGGCCCGGGGGTACCACCAGCGTCGGCAACCCAGTTGAGAGAACATGGAACCCATCGGAGCTCCCCTTCAGCCATGCGCCGGCAAGCCGACAGCCGAAGATGTGCCGTTCCAGAGCGTCGAGAATGTGCAATTATCGGTCCGATTCCTCCCGTGACCGGCACGAGCCAAATCACGGGCACGACCGATCCAAACTCGAATTTTACTTCCGTATTTTTTTTATATTAACGTGGAAGAAGTCCTTGGGCTTGGGCTCTCCCGACCCCGAGGAGGGTCTGTGAAATGTGGGGATGGAACCAGGGCCGCCCCCCCCCCCACTAAACCTCCACGGTGGCCAGCAGCACGGGAGAATAGGCAAGTTCGAGATCAAGGCCAGCGCGAAGCGACTACCCGAGCCAGATCCCATGTCCCGCGCCAAAGTTTCCCTGCCCGAAGGAAGCGATCTCCCCAACGGGCACACTACACAAGATGCCGAGGCGGACCACTCGCGCACGACACCCCCGCCCAACCCCCCCAACCCCCTCCACCCTTCAGCATGCGACGCTTGGGTCCCCTACCGAGCGCCCAGCGAGCTACTTCTATTCTGATTCCCCTTCACGCTACGCTAACCCCAGCCTAAGCTAGCACCCCCAATACTATTATAACACCCCGAAAAATAACCGCACTCGAGGAGTCCGGGAACGACAGGCCCCGGCCAGCAGACAGCGCAGGGGCACTTCGCCACCGGACGGACGCCGGCCGTAGGCAGGTGTTCGGGGCCGCACATGGCCCGTACTAAGCCGCCGGGCCCGCACACCCGTCGCGCTCAGCGCCTGCCACGCCACCCACCAACCGCAGCGAGGGCTGCGTCACAAAACTCTCCACTCGCGTCAGCCTTGGCCCTATTTTCTTCCTAAACCTGAAAACAGATTCCCCCCTAGTTGGTTGGTTCTCTACGTGAGAGAACCGAACTCTAAGCCCACCCCCGTTGCCCCCGTAGCGTGCGTCCCTTCCCCCGGCGGTATAGGCATCTCGCACACGAATGTTTGATATCCCACCACCCGCGCGCGGAAGCCGAGTCCACCCAGCGAAGATCCGACGGTACGGTGTTACACCCAGCACTAAGCGAGTTCCCGTCGTCTCTAGGGATCTGTCGCACCACCCCGCGGTCGGAGCCCCAAACGCCCAACGTAGTTCGCCAACCCCTAACGGAATAGGTGTCTCGCGCACGGAAGCCGAGTTCACCCAGCGACGAACCCCCGATACGGCGTAACTCTAGCTCGATAGCGAGCTTCCGTCGCCTCTGGGGAACTGTCCCTCCCACCGATGCCCTCGCTTGCCCTACCCCTTGAAGCGCGAGCTCAACCATCATACCGGATGGAGGCACCCACGCAGCTGCCTTGCTGCGTATAACGTCCCGGCGAGTCATCCCCTTCCTGCTCACATCGGCCGAGAAGTCGTGAGCCCGACAGTCCCGGGGCAGACAGTAGGCGGGAACCCTTCCCCGCACGGTCCCAGCGACGTTTCCCAACCCCGGTGGCCCCCGCACGCATTATGCGCTCGCGACGTATCTCGAGCGAGGCCTTTAGCCCCTTATCTCTCGAGTGGCCACCACCGCTCGCCCCCGGATCTCGCCCAACCCGAGCGGATTCCGCGGAAGAACGCGAGATCGACAAGCACGCTAATCCTCTTCTTTCATCCGCACCTGAAAATAAATACCCGCCCGAGAGTTGTTTCTCTAAAACCACCCTTGTCCCGCGTGGCGTGCGCCCCTTCCCCCCGGCGGTAAAGGCATCTCGCAAACGAATGTTTGATATCCCACCCTAACCCAGACCTTTTTTTTTTTTTTTTTTTTTTTTTTTTTTTTTTTTTTTGACGTGGAGAAATCCCTAACGGATACCCCTAACCCTCGGGGGAGGGTCAGGGGTTATGTGGGGCTTGCACCCACTAAAACTCCACGGTGGTCGTCCTCGGGTGCGGAGTAGCGCGCCTGAGGAGGAGGACTTGATGCGGGAGCAAGCTAGCGATACGTCCGCTTGCCCCCCCCCCTCACGCACATGATGTTGATGCATACTCCGCACCGATTCCCCGACGACGCGGGGACTTCCCTGGGCGAGTTAACTCCTCCCCCAGCTCCTAGCTCCGACGACGCGGGACGGACCCCGCGTCCGCGTCGCCACGGGGTTGCTGCTACTAAGGTGGGAGGTGCCCCCCGGCACCCCCACCCCACAACCCCCGCGATCGGGTTGCGACCTGAACCGCGATCGGGTTGCGACCTGAACCGCGACCGACGGTCGCGGCCAGGCGGGGGCAAGGAAAAGCAGGCCGTCAACCGGCCGCTCAACTGCCGCAAACCTCGGGGGAAAACGCATCCCGAGGCGCGGCAGG